>NW_010362289.1:162823-165611 GCF_000414095.1 Morus notabilis
ATTATTAATTGAGTTTAATTAATAAATGTTTCTAACACGAGTGAGTTTAAATAGTTCCAAGGTATTTAAATTATTCTTAATAATTTATTTTAAATCAGAAGTGTGTATGGGCGCATTTCTGGACTGTTCTTTTAAAACATTGTACACATGTCATTTTTTTTTCTTTTTCCTTTTCTTTTCTTTTTCCTTTCTTTTCCTTTTTCCTTCCTTTTTCCTTTCCTTTCTCTTTCCTTTCCCGTGTACTCTCTCCCTCTCCTTCACTCTCCTCTCCCGCTCACTCTCTTTCTCTCTCACTCCCGTTTTGTGTCCCAAATCAAACGGATTTTGAGCCAAAGATGAGTTTCAAAGTGTTTTCAACATCAAGAGAAGGATTCGAGGTAAGATTACTGAAAGAACCTCTCTTGAATCTCAAGTTTTTTAGATTTCAAAACTTATTTTTGGTTCAAACCGAATTTTGATAGTTTTTGAGTAAAACTAAAGTAGAAATTGGAGATCTTGGGTTCTTTGGACTTGTTTTAGGACCTAGAACCCAGATCTCGTGGTTTCCCTTTGAAATATTTTGATTTGGGACTGCATTTGCAGGTTTTGGATTGATTTTCGTGAGTTTATCTCGCGCAGCTGATTCAACCGGTCGACCAGATCACATGGAAACCGGTCGACCTATGCGTTCGACCAGACTGTAGGTTGACCGGTCGGTCGACCGGTGTGCACACTACCGGTTGACCGGTAGTGTTGCACTGCTCTGTCACCGGTTGACACGGAGTTTGACCCTGTTTGGCCTGGAATTGTTGTTTTGACCCATGTTTTCGGGGAGAACCCAAATTAGCTTCATTTGGGGACTTGAGATAAATGGATTAGCATTGTTAATCCTTGTTTTGAGATTAAAAACCCTTGGAATGATAATTTGAAACATGAAAATGGATTATGGCACACTAATAAGAAATCTTGGTTGAAAATTGAGATTTAGATTGCTTTAGGAATGAAAATTGATCCTAAAGTGCTGTCTTGCATCAGTGATCGCTGAGGATTCAGACTGAAGGGGCTTGAGGAAGCGGAAGCCGAAAAAGGCAACGCTAGTCCCAGGTTTGATAGTGCGAGGTAGGATTTCTATCCCTTTTTCCTTGTGAGCCTGTTTTCAAAAAGGATTTCGGCCTTGAAAATGTTTTAAAGAAAGGGATTGGTTTGCGAAAGAAAAACATTTTGAAAACCATGGCTTGTTTAGTCATGGAACCTCACGGCTTGTCCAGTCATGGGGCCCACGGCTTGAGTAGTTCGTGGGGTCGTATTAACGATTTCAAAATGTTAATGAATGATTTCTTAAGCAAAGAGATCTTGTGAACTGGTAATAGAGTCTATTGCTGTAAGCCTAGATAGGATGCGGAGAGTGCATCCTCGGGGGCGGAACCCGAAACTCAGTCCGGGTAGGCGAGGCACTTGGTTAGGTAAGTAATTTGTACTGATTACTTGCTAAAGCCTGTAAAACAATTATTTTCAGTTACATTTCCTTTGAGAAAAATGATGTGAGGTTCCGGTTGTTTTGTCGGGACTGAATGTCTTATTTTATTTACTTATTCATTTATGTATTCCCTCGCATATTTATTATAACGTTTATTTCAAATTATATCCTACTGGGCCTTTCGCTCACGTTTTATGTTTTAAATGTACTAAACCCCTCCCAGGAGATTCAAGGAGCGGTGCACAGTGCTGGTTCCCGAATCTAATTCGGGTGCGGAAGCGTGGGGATGAAAAACAGCGGATCGTGTATAACAAAATTTTTCATAAAACTTTTGAGATACTCTATAGATTATATTAATTTATGCACGAATAAATTAATCACATTAATTTACATCATTCAAGGATCAACCGAAAAATACCTGGAAGCCGACTCGGATGATAACTTGAATTTCTTTGACCACGAACAGTCCTTGCTCCAAGCTTTGTGTTTAGAATACCAAAGTCTTCCAATATAATATTTGGATTTACTAGACTGTGGTTGATGTCTGTTGTAATGATTATTTACATGAGCATGTATGTACGATATTGTATGTCCTGTGGGGTGGAGCCCTGTGTGTCAGAGGCTCCGGGATTCTGTAATGTAATTTATTTATATTTTAATGCAGTTAAGTGTGGGGGCCGGTTGGGAACCTGCTTTATTAATCCCAAATTGAGCTCCACGTTACCCACCCCGTTTGGGGGGCGTGACACGCGCGCTGGGGCCGCGCTGAGGCGCGCGCTTTGGCCGATTTCTAGAAATTTTCTGGGTTTCTTTGAAGGCTTCAAACTTGATCTTCAAGGCCTCCTTTTTGATTCATAATCAAAAACCCTAATTCTATCCAAAACCTAGAATTACAATAATTCTAATCCCGAATAAAATTACAAATAATTTAATCAATGAATAAATATAACTGATCCATGGAACCATATAATTGACGACCAAATCCACCATCCATACATTCATCATCATGAATTAAAATAAACATCCATAAATGCAAGTGCCTACCCATCACATACATACATAATTAAATATCGCATATTTAATATATCAATTCTGATTATCAAATAATCAAAGCATAAATTAATATCGTCTATAGACCGCTCTGATACCAATTGCTGGCTCCCGAATCGAATTCGGGTGCGGAAGCTTGGCGGGGAGGCGGATCGTGTATAACAAAAATTTTCATAAAATTTTTGAGATACTATATAGATTATATTAATTTATGCACGAATAAATTAATCGCATTAATTTACATCAAGAACTCAATCCCGGAAAAATACTTGGAAGCCGACT
>NW_010362289.1:165641-248577 GCF_000414095.1 Morus notabilis
AACAGTCCTTGCTCCAATCTTTGTATTTAGAATACCAAAGTCTTCCACGTCAATTCCTAGATTCCACGTAGACGTATGTGTGGGCACACGTGAGACAAAACAGGTTTCTTAAACATTCGAATTTCCACAAACACCAATGTATGCACGATGTGGAATTTTTGGAGAAAAATATTTTCTCTCTCTTTTTTGCTTTGAGAACTTCGGCCACCTAACTCTTAGGGCTGAAAAATATGTTTCAAAAATTGTCCACAATTTTCTATCATTCTCATATTTAAAGAGTAGAAGTCAAACTTCAAAACAGGATCAAATCCCTATCTCCAATTTTGAGTTTCGGAACAAAAATCCCTTCCCCTTATCTCCAAGGTGGCCGGCCATATTAGGGTTTTCTAACCCTGTGTGTGGCGCCAATTCAGATAGGGAAGGAAGAGAAAAATCATCATTTATCCTGTAGTCCAATTTTGATTCAGATTCAAATTCAAATTTAAATAATCACATTATTTAAATAATAATAATTAATTCTCAATTAATTATTTTTTGAGTATTTAATTTTAGAATTTTGTAATTCTAAAATTCCCATTTTGCCCTTTGTGTCTGGTAGAATTACAAGGACGACGCGGGGACTTATGAACCTATAATCCCGAGCTCCAATAAAATTAATAATTAATTAAACACTTTAATTAATTAACTAATTCTATTAATTCTAATAGTTACTCCACTATAAACTTGGAATTGAACTCTCGAAATTATAGACATTAATTACTTCTAAACTGCGAAGTGTCCATTTGATATAGTCATTACATATAGATCAATCATCCATAAATAATTCATAATTAGAGTCAGGTATAATCCGTTAACCTCTCTAATTATATCTGCATCCTTGAGTACCATTGAGTCTCTAATGGATAGTGATTCATAAAACACATTCATGAACCAGAGCGCTCTTACTAATCCAAGTACCGAATCAACACTCAAGAGAATTATTTATGTACTTCTTTCTCAAGAAGGAATGGATTCCATCTCGTATAATAACATTCCCAGCTACATATTTTATTATGTCTCTAAAATACAAGAAATAGGATTCAGGGTCTCGAAATCCATACTGAGTAAATCAAAAGACATAAATTCATAAATAGGAGTTTGTTAAGAACTCAGGATTAAGATCATCCTATATATGACCATCGGTAGACTCAATTAGAATTTCTATGCTTAACGGAAATTATTAGAAATTCATATTGTGTCTGTGTCCTTGTTCCACATAATCTTATTATGCGAAATACACTCATTCAATATCTCACCATATTAACAGTGCGGATAACACCGTTCCATTCTAAATGGGAATGACATGTATTAATAATGTTTTAATTAAAGATTCCGAACTTTAATTAAATTCATCATGAATAATGTTTTTGATTATTATCCTCAAACACTATTCTCTCGTATATAACACTTATATACTATGTTTAAGGTTACATAAACAATCACGAAATTTTCATTTGATATTCATAAAATATTCATAAATATATGCACATAAAATGATGAATAAACTCTTTTATTAATTAAATAATAAATATCCTATTACATCACATGCTTCTAGGACACTATTCCCAACACTGAGCCCATTCAAGGCCCATGGCACGGCCCATTCTGACCCGCGACACGACCCAGTCTGGCCCGTGGCACGGCCCAGCCTAGCCCACGTAAAATTAGCCCATGGTGTGGGCTGGGCCAAGGTCATTCTTATACGGGTCGGCCTGACCCCGGCCCATAAATGTGTGGGCTGGACCGGCCCAGCCCGCGACCCGCATGGGCCTAAGGAGAACGGGCTGGCCCGTTTTTGCATCTCTACTTCTGACTTTGGGGGCCCAACTATCTCCACTGAGCTCAAGATTTATTTCCATTAAAGAAATTTTTTATATGAAATATTCCTAGTTGAAATTGAAAATTAATTAGAGACTGGTTTTCCATTTTTTTATATGAGTAAAATAAATAAATTATCGATAATTTATTATGGTAAAAAATTATCAAAAATTATATATTTTTTTATTTTAATGTAATTTCAATCAATTTTAACAGTAAAAAATAATTTTAGGCTCGTTTAGTTCGTTGGTTTGAGTTTTTAATTCGAGTTAAGATGTGACTTTATATGAGAGCTTTTTACTGTAGTAAAAAAGTTAGATGTGATTGTTTTTTTAGAGCTTTTTATTGTAATAAAATTAGAATTATAAACTCAAATCGATGAAATGAACGGGGCCTATATTAATAGAGTGATCCTATTAAAGAAAGTTTTTTTTTTGTTTTAGTCGTAAGCAAAATAAAAGTTGCAGAAAATTCTTGTTGAAATAATGAGTGAAAATGTGAAATAATGTTTCACCAAATGGAAAATAGTAGGATTTTGCACAATATAGAACTTTTTTTTTAAATAATTGATAATCCACAATAAGGTAAGTTGTCTTAAGCATATTATTTATGGAGTCTTCGAGATTAATCCTGTTTGTGTTGAATTTTAGTTACCCTTCGAATAAAGAGTGAATTTTTTTTTAACATTTTAAAATAAAAAATAAATAGTTATAATTATTATTTCGTTTTTCTATTTTCATTGTCTCTCTAGTATAAAATAAACAAATATGGACATCTCGTTCATCAATTTCGTATTCGAAAATAGTAGGATATTCTATTATGCACACCGTCAATAATTTAATGTAATGTGATTTTTTTTTCTCAAGATATCTATCAATTAGTTGGCACGCATTATTTTCTTGAACCCAGCGAGTTTTATAAATTAATTATTGTCGTTGCTTGAGCTTGTTGGATCCAATAAGCTTATTTAGCTTATTAAAATATTAAATAATAATAACAACAACAATAATAATAATACTTCGATGTTTTTTTTTAAAGCTATGTTTGGAGTTGATTTTATTTTTATTTTTCACGTTTTTTGAGAAAAAAATAAAAACGGGAAAAAAATAGCGTTTGACAGAATTAAAAACAAAAAACAGAAATGAAAATAATTTTTTAGTTTAGTGTAAAATTGAAAGAGAAATGAAAAACGATTTTTAGTCGTTTTTTATTTTTTATTTCTGTTTTCTCCTCTCTCGAGCACACAAAGAGAGATAGAGACATTAATGAATTTTTTTATACTGAAAATAATCTCTTAATAAAACTACCAAACGCATTTTTAAAAATAATTTTTATCTGAGATTAAAAATATTTATCTTTCTATTTTCATATAAAAAATAAAATTATTTTAAAATGAGTTCTAAACCCACATCAACTTTTCACTGACCTTTTTAATCATAGTATAACGATACGTATAAGCTATATCACTCAATTAAAAGCTGAAGCGGCTTCTTTTTTCTTTTTTCCCCAAAATGTACTGAAATATTAACTTGATTAATATTAACTTGATTTTTTCCACCAAAAGAAAAAAGGAAGTTGAACTGATGGGTAAAAATAAAAATAAAAAACCCACCCAAAACATACGAGGAAATAAGTAAATAACATTAGACGCCTTGATTTGCCTTTCATTGTGCATAGATTAAAAGGAAAAATGTATCGTTATTTTTTATGTTATCTTTTACATTTCATGGATATATAGGTTTTTTATTTTATTTTATTTTTCTCTAGTGAACTTTAGCAATGATAAAATCTTCCAGCTTGTGGCTTTTGAGCTAAATAATGTAATAACTATAACAATATTATTTATTGTTTGGGCTAAATAAAAAACAAATACTTCTTAAAGTGTATGGATCTGAATTTTTATTAATCACTTTTAATTAATATTTTTTAATTAAATAATTATATTAATTAGAATGATATTAATAAAAAAATAAAGAGTAAGTTCAGTAATTTTTTTTTAAAATTATTAGTCCTGTTATTGCAAGCAAATTATATCAAATATTTTTTTTCTTGGGAAGTCTCTCTTATAGAGATCTTTGCAGATTGCCAAATCTTTATTAACATCTTGACTTGTAAAGACCTCTAAATCACCCTCCCAATAATTTGACTCCTTAAAACATAAATGATTGTTAGCAACCAAGCATGCTAGATTTATTGACATTTTCCAACTTCAGTTACTTGTACTTTTCTCCATTTAAATTAAAAATTACTGATAAATCAACAATAAAACCGTATTAAAAAAGCTTATACCGCCATCTTATACATATATGTGTGTATTTTTTTAAGGGTAAATGTATTTTAAATCAATGAGATATAAGCACTAGTATCAACTCAAATGACCTCATAGTATAAAAAAATATAATCTCAATCATTGACCGATATCACCCGTAAGTTTTAAATAAAATGTTCAATACAATTATACTAATCAAAAAATTTTCCCTCTTCTCACTAATGACTAGTGCACAAACACGATTATACTAATCAAATTTTAACGATTTCCAATAATTTAATAAGTAAATTTCTCATGTTGTACGGATAAGAAACTCTCACATTAATTTCCAATAATTTAGTGAGTAAATTACTTATGTGTGCCAATCCATCAAAGTTCTCTCTCTCTCTCTCTCTATATATATATATATATATATAATTTTTTTTCCTAGAGCTCTCTTATAATTACATATGTACGAGAGTGAATAAACTATTAATTATTAGTTCCGTTCCCACATTCAACTGCGGGATTTAATTTATAGATTAAACCTAGTCAAATATGTCTTTTTGAACCGAGGGAGTGGAGCGTTTTTCTGCATTTTAGTTTTCGGTTTTTATGGAATTCTCTCTGCATTTTAGTTGCAAATTAGATTATATGACTTGTACCGTTATACGACTTTTTTTTAGGAGAAAAAAGAAAAGACTAAGAAGAAGAATAGAGAAGGTTGTTAAAGTTGACAAATTTTCTGAAATTTGAGTTGGTCAAATACTATCATCTCAGGCGCAGTCGCCATATAATTGAACTTCAACGAAACCACTTTAGCCTATTTCGAGAAGCTGAAAAGAAAAGTAGAAGTTTTCCTCGCCTAAAGAAATTTTCTTCGTCTTATTCTTCTCGACTCAAATCTCCTGTCTAATTTTAATATTTTAATTAATATTTAACTAATTATATTATAACACGTCGTGTAAAAATTTTAAATTTTTTTTAACTAATTTTTTTAATTATCATAAAATAATGTGGTGTGATTTAATCAGTTAGACACCATTTAAAACACTAAAAATTAAACAAATGATTTCGATCCATTATTCTCATTATTTTCAAAGTCAAAGCTTAATAGTTTTTCTTGAGCTTTGTCAATTTGTGTGGCTCTTGCCCAACCAATAACTCTCCTCTCTCTTTTTTCTCTTTTTTATTTTTACGTTTTTTTTTTCTCAACATGCGTGCTAAATTGCTAACCATTCATTTGGAATAATTTGACGTCCTATTTAATATTTAATTCCAACGTTTTATTCTTAAAAGAATAAGAAGAAGAAGAAAGTTTTCAAACTTCCACAATTTTGATTGTTGTCATGGTGATAGGTAGCCTTATTGTGATATTTGATGTGTGACTTTCTTTGTGTTCCTTAACGCGGTAATGCTAAAATGCAAAATAATGCTAGCTTCAACTCAGCGTCATTAGTCAAAGATCACCACACATTATTAGAAAATGAGTCTCACGATATAAAATTTTACAAAAATTAAAGGATATTGGGTCTAATTCAACATAATAAAACCGACTTGTTAGGTAAGGATTGTCCTCACCTTATTAAGCGGATCATCCAATATCTCCAGCCAATGTGGGATTCTAATATGCCCCCTCATGCACAGCGTGGACCATGACAAACCGCTATGAATAAGTCGATATTGAGGGACCCAACATTGTAAAACTGAGCTTGCTCTGATACCATTTTATAGAAATCAAAGGATATTAGGCCTAACTCAACCTAACAAAACCGGCTTGTTAGGTGAGGATTGCTCTCACCTTATTAAGTGGATCATGTCAATATCTCCAGTTAATATGGGATTCTAATATAAAATTTACTTACATATATCGCCTACTCTTTATTAGTTACCACTATCGGTAACTCCACACATTTCCCTAAAATGCTTTGAACTTGACTGCTAATAAAATATAGTAAAATTCATTGTTACACCTTAATTTTTGTTTTTTTCATTTTTGCATAATACATCCCGACCTTTTAATTTTGTCACGTGCATCACATGAATCTTAAAGTTAGTAACAATTGAATTTGATAGACGACAACCTTATTAATTGACGGATTGGAACACGATATTCACACATGACATGGTTTGAAAAGTGCTGAGCATTTGTCTTTATGTGTGAATTCCATGTTTCAAACTGTTAATTTTGATAATGCTCCTTAGTTATTGGATCTCAATTTGCACTGATTTTAAATTTAAGAGCGCAACTGGTCAAAATTGTAATTTTGAGGCGTATTATGTAAAAAAAAAAAAAAAAAAAAAAAAAAAAATTGTAAAGGACAACAGTGTAATTTACTTAATTTTAATAGAAGTCGAGTTGAAAGCATTTTAGAAAAATGTTTGGTATGCTTCTCTTTTTTTTAACGTCTCTCATCCATTCCATTAACGGATGGAGTAGAATGGCATATTTTTTTTAGTTCAAAGACTAATTTTGATACAATTGTCAACAAATATTACACTGTATCAAAAAGGTTAAAGAAAAAGAATCTAGACGTTTGGTTTAAAGATTCAAAATTATTTTTTATTTACGTGTGTTTTTTATAAGAAAAAATACTGTAACAAATCACGAACTATAATTTAAATCATGACACGAATACACAAACTAAACGCTTACCTTTCATGATTTTAATTATACTATATTATTTATTTAAGGCCCCGCGAAACAATTTGCATGTGATCTTCCCACGGTAAGGCCACAGGAAACTTCGAAGTAGTTCACAGTTTTTTTTTTTCATTGCATTGTCATTTTTTAAAAGGTTAACGGAACTGCAATGTTTGGAATTAGTTTACAGTTGATTCGATTGCATATTAATTGAGCCAAAATCCAGTCAACTGTTCTCTATTATGTGGGTTTTTTAATTAATTATTATTATTATTATTATTATTATTTTGCGTTGAGTGTCTTTACTTTAGTTATTAGCAATATCTATAAGATATTAATTAGTCCAGTTGTCAGATACATTTCGTGAATAAAAATCTTATAATAGGGGCTCTATATCTGGCTAATCATTAGACATTAGCTTAAGTTAAACCTAAGCATGTAAATAATCTCAACCGGCCTAAGCTCCGAGCCTTAGATTTCTACATTTGTCGTAAATAAATTGGACAGAATCAAAGATCCTGTTGGTAAAGTATTAAAGTAAGAAAAAAATTATCTTGGATATATATCTTGTTATTTTATGGATCATCAACTTTATGCGCATCCTCTATGTCGTTTGGTCTTTGCTTGTCGTTAAAGGACAATATTTAAAAATGATGCAAAATCTTTCGGAGAAGGAGATCAAACTGCCATTGTAAAGATCTCCTGATCATGACATCTATTATCCCATTGAGCGGTTGAAAAATCCAAGGTAAATGGAATGGTAATGAATATAATATTGCACTACTAGACATTTATATGTATATATATATACACACACACATATGCATGTATGTGTGTATGTATATAATCAAATATTGTACCACTTGTGTATTTAATTCAATCGACGACAGCTGTGTGACATATAATTGAAGGTGACAGAAAGTAAACCATATACTGGATATGATCGACTTATTAATTTATTTGTACAAAAGAATAACATTTAAGAGTCATGACTCTCAATTGACCTTTTTATTTATTGATGATTATTGATTATATATATATATTGATGTATAGGCTAGTAGAGAGTGATTACGACCTTTCAAATCATGATTCTGAATTCTAGTTCAGAATCAATATTTGTTTACAGTGATTCTGAATCATGATTTTAAATCATAATTCAAGATCAGTGTTTGGTTTGGATGATTCTGAATCATGATTTTAAAATCACCATTCATCTTGATTCAAGGTGATTCAAACCCCTGATTCTGAATCATTGTTTCATAATCATGATTTGAACCCAAAATCATAAATCATGGTTCATGCTAAATGAACTCTTAACGAATCAGCATACTAAACGAACCCTTAATGAATTATATGTGTCCAATAATGAGATTTTTGCAATAAGAAATGAAAAAAAAAAAAATTTGTAGAGTTTTAACTCGAACTGTTAAATATGTATTTGCTTCTATAAGTTTTGTATATTCTTATATTTTGATGTAAAGTTTACTAAATTTAATATTTAGAAACACGCACTATAATATCTTCAAGAAAAAAGAAAAAAGAAAGACTACAACAAGATAAAACTTCAATAATGAATTTTTTCGTCCTGCTCTGTTTTATTTCAATCCTCTATTATTTTATTTATGAATCGACAATTTTAAATACCGAATGTTAAGCTATACGTTAAAAAAAAAAAAAAAAAAAGATCACGTGTAGTGGCTGATTTGCCTCTTTTCATCCAAAGAAACAATATGATCCAAGCGAATGACAGTTTTTATTTTTATTTTTTTGTTTGACACGCCAATGATCAAGGGTTCTGTTATTATAACAGAAGGTTGCTTAGATACTTGGAACTAGAGCCGGTAATATGGGTTACGACACGACTCAAAAATGACACGAATTTTACGGGTTATGATTGAAAAAAAAAATGTTCGGGTCAGAATTGGGTCGACCTGAAATTGACACGAAAAACACGGGTCAATTTCGGGTTGGACCCGCCTAACCCGAACACGACACGAAACTCGTAAAAAATTAAAAAATACATAGATTTTTCATTTCATATTTTAAATTTTATTATGAACTTGTGATATCATGATAGTTATACTCAAATCTTATACTATTATTTTCTTAATTTCAATGGATGTTAATGTAATTTAGTGTGTTATGAATTTTAAGTTATTTTTAATATGTAAAAAACTAATAAAAGTATACAATTTTCATGTCAATTTTGGGTTCCCGGGTCAATTTCGTGTCACGGGTCATTTTCGGATCGTGTCGTGTCAATTCGTAAAGTGATCGTGTCGTGTTCGTGTTGCGGTTTTTAAAAAATTTCGTGTCACGGGTCATATTCGGGTTGACTGTAAATTTAAAAAGAAATGATTAAAATACGACACGAACACGATACGTGACACGAATTGTCACCCCTACGTAGAACTTTTGTTGCTTGACGTTTATTAATGAAAAAGTTTCTCTGGTAAGTTAGTTTCATTGATAATATTAATTTTTTATCGCTCAATCAAATTAAAATTATATTATATTAAAAATATATATATAATTTTTAATATATATTTAACAGTTAAAAATTAAAAATTTATTTATAATTTTTGTTTTTCCGTCTTACTGAGAAACTCCTTAGGAGATCTTTCTCAATGGTTGCACCAAAAAAAACTAACTTTAAAGTGACGAAACTCCCTGGGAGATCTTTCTCAATCGTTGCACCAAAAAAAAAACTAACTTTAAAGTGACAGTTGATGTTGACGTAATCATATTGATCAAGTTTGAGTGCTCGACTTTACTTAAATTAAGAAAATGCTTTCTTTGTGTTGTCTAATAATTATGGCGTCTTTGGCATTACACTGTCCTTTGAAACACTCCATAGGTCGGATATATGGCCTAAAGTGAACCCATGTTGTTCATGCCTTGTCGAGGAAGAAATAAAGCTCTCCAATTTTAAAGTTTGATGGATCCGTTTAATTTGTTAATTCGAGTTTTTAATTGAAGTTAAGATGTGATTTTATGTAATAATTTTTTACTATAGTAAAAAAGTTAGATGTAATTGTTTCTGAGTGCTTTTCACTGTAACAAAACTCGAATCGGTGAAATAAACAGGATCATACTTTTTTTGGCTTTCTCATAAATCTGAATTCAAGCAACGTGATTGACTAGAGATTGCCATAAGAAATTAGTAACATGAGTTCCTTGTAATTGATTAATTATACATATACAATCTGGTCGATTAACTAGGTGACATTATGTTAGTGCATAATCATAATTTACTATGTAAATAGGTAAGTATACAAACTTAAGCTTATTAAAACTTCGCATTTATGAAACAAATTCAGCAACATTTCAATATATTTTTGATAATCAAACTGCCAACGAACAAAAATAGAAATCCTAACAGGATACATATCTCTCTCAACCAAAACCGGCAAGCACTTTATTTCAAGCTTTATGGATGCGTTTTTAATTCCATAAATATTTAGACCAATACTTTTCTGAAAAGAATAAATTTTGGTGGTTAAACAGCCGGGTTAGCTTTATACATACACGCGTGGTTTTTACAAAAAAGGTGGAGGAAGAATAAAATTATATTATAAACAAAGAAAATAAAGGACAAGACTATATCAAAAAAATAAACTATTTAAGTATTAAAGACCCAAAATAGATGGTAGTTGTAAAGGCTCCGACTTCTAAGAGTTTGGTTGGTTGGAGAATAAGCAAAACATAAAATAAAAAGAGAGAGATAATATACATGTAACGTTAGAAATTAAACTCTAATCCTTTATAATAGTAGAGAGCATAAACGAAGAAAAAGGACATTGAAAGATGACATACATATAAAATTTACAATGATTTTATATTTCATTTGAGTATTATCTTATGTACAAAATTATCTCAAAATCTCTTATAATTATTTGAGTGTGAAACTTTGGCCCCGTTCATTTTACCGATTCGAATTTAAAATTTGAGTTTTATTACAGTAAAAAACTATCAGAAACAGTCACATTTAACATTTTTGTTACAATAAAAAGTTCTCACATAAAATCACATCTCAACTCGAATTAAAAACTCAAATCAGCGAACTAAACAGACTCTTTAATTATTGTCATGATAATTATTACCTATGCATAGATATTCGCATGTTTATGTTTGTATGTTTTACTTTTTGCGATAGAATTAGATTTTTTGTGCTTGACACAACTCAACAACATGTAAACCGTTCATTAATGACAAAGGACGTCGGGAAAAGAAAGCATTCATAATGCTAAGATTCATTTTTCCTGTAAAACTAAATCCATACGATCAGTTGAGAACTATTAAGGTAGAATGTATATTATTTTATGTCTCGTTTATTTTA
The DNA here is from genome assembly GCF_000414095.1 of Morus notabilis. Taxonomy (NCBI): domain Eukaryota; kingdom Viridiplantae; phylum Streptophyta; class Magnoliopsida; order Rosales; family Moraceae; genus Morus; species Morus notabilis. The sequence goes on from NW_010362289.1 coordinate 176,730, forward strand.
TTAATTTAAATTTTTAATTTTAGTTTTGTTACAGTTAAAATTTTTTATAAAAAGTCACATTTAATTTTTTTATTACAATAAAAAATTTTGACATAAAATCACATTTCAATTTAAATTCGCGAACTGATCGAGGTCTTAATTGCAAATTGAGATTTTTTTAAATGATTATTTTGGGATTACAACTTAATTCTTTCCTCAGACTGTTCCCAATCTGAATGACGGGACCATAATGAAGCCAACCAGCACGCTGATTGTGATTATTATTTATAGTTTATTTCACCACCTCGGCGACAACGTACGTTAATATTTTCTTTTTTTATATATTTTTTTATATTTAACAAAAGACAATACCAGAGTATATATCAAATGCAAATTCACTATAGTTTTATTGTGGGGGGCCAAACCAATTAAAATGGTCATCAAGAAATTAATATCATATGTTACACTGGACTATGACTAGGATAAGGATAATTTATCCCAGTTCCATATTTGGTGCAATGGCCCGTTTAGTTCGCTGATTTAAATTTTTAATTCGAGTTCAGATGTGACTTTATGTGAGAGTTTTTTACTGTAGTAAAAAAGTTAGATGTGACTGTTTCTGAGAGCATTTTACTGCAGCAAAACTCGAACTCTAAACTTGAATCGGTGAAATGAACGGAACCTACTGATAACTCGTAACTGATCCAAAAATTCCAAAATAATCCAAATCAGGTGGGATAAATAATCCCAAAAAAAGGGCGGGATAATCAATCCAAAGCCTTGGATTATAATATTTCTCTAACTCACCCTAACACACACAGCCAGCAGCCCCACCTCCAGTGCCAAAGTCATCGTTGCGCCCCACGTTCCGTTGTCAAAGTCGTTGTCGCACGACCAAGCCCAACATCGCCGGCCCCCCTTGCCAGATCTCCGTCACCCACGGCAACCTAAGCCTAAATCTCCACCGCCCATGACCTGTAGGTCCCCTAATCTCCATCGTTGGTGACCCCATTTTCAGCGACGAAGCCAAAAATTTTGCTAAGGGGGCTAATAATTATGCCAAATATTTAACCAAAATAAATAGTTATTGGACAATACAATTGTCCCCAATATCTTTCCATACCTAAAAAGATATACTTTATCGTAGGCGCCATTGAATATATATTTTTTAATATGTACAAATAAATTTTCATTCATCCATTCATTTGTCTTTATCATTGTCTTTGGTACGTCCTAACAATATTAGTGCTTAAACACTTTATCTTTTTTTAATTTAATCCTGTAATGCACCAAACACATGCTAGGATTCAACAAAATACTAAGTCAAATCAAATCCTAACTCCATAATCCAATCCAGCCAAGCGCCCAAACCAAGTAAAATGGTCACCAAGCAATTAATATCGTAAAGTTAATTGCTTAAAGGAGCTATTTCTTTCTTTCTTTCTGTCATTTTAACGGCATTGTTTTAAAACTTGACCCGGATCGAACGTGGTCATAATTGCATTGAGAGGATCACTGCCACAAACATTTGCAAAAGAGAGGATCATTTTCCAACTCTAAAAAGTGTGCATTATGTCTCTGAGGGCATGCTTATGTTAAAATAAATAAATAAATAAATGGTGTATACATATAGATATATATGTGTTTATTAGAAATAGACACTGTCCGTTAATTTTATCGATTCGAGTTTAAAATTTAAGTTTTATTACAGTAAAAAGCTATCAGAAACAGTCACATCTAACTTTTTTACTATAATAAAAAGCTCTCACATAAAATCACATCTCAATTCAAATTAAAAATTCAAATTAACGAATTAAATGACCCCTAAACTAGCATTTTTTGTTTAGAGAGAGGCATAATTTTTTATGCAATAAAAGGCATAAGTTGGTGCTTTTGCTTTCATGATCGTTCACATGTTGGAGAATTAAATCATTAATAGGAATTGGCCAATTGGGGGCCCCAAAACGCCCAAAGTGTCTAAAATTTATAATCACATGGGATGGTTGTCGTTAGGGTGAACTGCCAGCTAGCCAGTTAGTAATATGTTTTAGCTTTTGGAAGCACATAACGCAGTTTTAGGGGTTGTTTGGTTAGAAGATTTGTACCCTGATTTGAATCATAGTTCATGATTTGTTATAGTATTTTCTCTCACAAAAATTACACGTAAATTAAAAATAATTCTAATCCACGAACCAAACATCTCTTTAGTCTTTTAGCATTATTATTGCTCTTGATTTTGATTTATTTCTGCCATAACGTTGATTTAATAAATTTCAAATTTCAAAACTCATTACTCATTATTTATTGTTAAGAATTATTTCTTGTTTTGATGCTTAATAACAATGACTTAATGTGAATATTTATTTACATATAGGAGCATGTGCAGACTCCCCATATTTTCTCTAAGAAGAGCTCCATATTCATTGTACATAAATTGCATTAGCTGTACTTTGATGTAAAAAAGAAACACCTCATTTATTAAAATAATACAAATGGCAACACCACAATTAAATAAAATACCTATAATTCCTTAAAAAAAAATAATAATAAAGAGATCCATTTATGATTAACTTCTGCCCCGCCACTTCTTCTTGCCTTTTCTTTTTTGTAGTTACCACTTATTGTCATAACTATAGGTGCGTTTGGAATTTATTCTAAAATAATTTTTATTTTTTGTTTGAAAATAAAAATGAAAACGTTTTTAATTTAGACAGAAATTATTTTTAAAAATACGTTTAATAATTTTATGAAGAGATTGTTTTCAATATAAAAAAATTCATTAATGTCTCTCTCTCTCTCTCTCTACTCGAGAGAGGAGAAAACAGAAACAAAAAATGAAAGTCATTTTTCATTTTTCTTCCATTTTACACTAAATTAAAAAATCGTTTTCATTTATGTTTTTTGTCTTTAATTGTGCCAAATACCGTTTCTCTCCCGTTTTTATTTTTTCTTTCCTAAAAAACGTGAAAAATAAAAATAAAAACAACTCCAAACACAGCCTATAATTCGACCTACTGTTAAAAATGGAGTACAAATATGTTGTCTTTATCTGTTCCTACAATAATTATTTATTATACCATTTAATTTATAATATGACCACATAAATAAGAATAAAATATTAAAAATACTTGAACAATTCATAAAATGTCAAAATTTAATTTGAAAGACAACTACCAAATCAGAAATATTGAAGTATTACACAACCAATCTTGATTCATGTCAAAAGAGTTTAAATCTGCTATTCTCTCATTTGTCCGTATTAGTGGTTGTTCCTCCACTAATTATCTGCCATGTAATTAAACATGCCTTCATATGAGTTGCAACAAACCCACGAGAAGATTTGCATGCATGGACTGTCGTTTGTTAATTTATGATGTCGTTTAGTTGTAAAGAGTGGATTCAGACGCTCCTTCATTCTAAAGAAAGAAAGCAACAAGCCGCCAAACCAACGTGGCTGACGACGGCAGCATAGCCAAAATGACGTTAGTCCCTACATCTTTCCTCGACCCCAAAAAAAGAAAGAAATCACAAAAAAAAAAAAGGGAAAAAAAAACTCCATAACAATAATCATTACAAACATAATTCCCTAAAAACATCCAAACACTTTTGTTTTTTTTTCAAGTTAATTCATGAACAATGCTATTAGACACCGATAGTGTTAAGCACCCACTCATTAATAGAATGTAGGTCCTGCAATTACTCAAAAACGGAGTCTACTTTCTATTAGTGGTAGTGCGTGGCCGTAAGCATTTTTCCTAATCCTTTTCGGGTTCGGAGTGATGATCATCGGCCATGGATTGCCTGGTGTAAATACGGTGTCGCCTTTCTCTGGAGTAGATGACCCAGAAGATGAGGGACATCATAACAGCCGTGGAAACCATGAGCAAGCCAACGTAGATCCATTTGCTGTAACGTTGAAGAGCAGGGCAATGTTGGGAGTAGATTTGGCTGAAAGTTTCTCTAGCGAAAGTGCAGTCTTGTAGCTCCACAAGGAAAGGCCCGTAGCTGTGCAACGCAATGCTCATGCTCACTCCACTGCTCATTTGGCTGTAGAAATTTGGAGTCAAACGACCTGTCGTCGTGCAAACCCCATTGGCTGCCACCTGGCACACATACTTCTCCCACACCTATATATATATATATATATATATAGAAAAGGAAAATGATATGTTTATGTAATCATTTCCGTGATAGATATCATGAAAATATAGTTTCATAATACATCCTAGAACTAAAATATAATTTGTTAGGAGTCAAAAAAAGAGGGGGGGACGGAGGGACAAAGCAGTAATTGTTATTTTATTCGAATTTTAACACATATATTAATGATAAAATTTTTCCAGATGTTTATTATTATTGCTCTGAATGAAATATAGCGATTAATTTTAAGCTTTTTTTTTTTCCATGCTTAATCAAGGTCTATGGTGTCATGCCATTCTTGAGTTTAAAAAAAAAAAAAAAGTATAACTAAGTTAATGTTCTTTAGGATGGGAGCACTGTCGTCGTCCCCATTGGCTGCCACCTGGCACACATACTTCTCCCACACCTATATATATATATATATATATATAGAAAAGGAAAATGATATGTTTATGTAATCATTTCCGTGATAGATATCATGAAAATATAGTTTCATAATACATCCTAGAACTAAAATATAATTTGTTAGGAGTCAAAAAAAGAGGGGGGGACGGAGGGACAAAGCAGTAATTGTTATTTTATTCGAATTTTAACACATATATTAATGATAAAATTTTTCCAGATGTTTATTATTATTGCTCTGAATGAAATATAGCGATTAATTTTAAGCTTTTTTTTTTTCCATGCTTAATCAAGGTCTATGGTGTCATGCCATTCTTGAGTTTAAAAAAAAAAAAAAAGTATAACTAAGTTAATGTTCTTTAGGATGGGAGCAAAATTGGTGCAACTAATCTAAATTTATCCAAGTTTTTCGTGAGGCAGGTTACTTCTCACACAAAATTACACAACCAAGGTAATGAGATCTTCATTCTCCTAGGATCTAGCAAAAGACAAAAAGGCCTCCAAGTCCTTTGCAATCTAGCTCTTGTTTGTATAAGCAAGTGGGCATATTCTTTTTAACTTTTTAGCAATGAAAAGCTAACCTCTTGTCATTATACTATAATATAATGTTTCATCCAAGAGTTTCCATGTAATTTAGGCAAGGCTGAGCTCTACTAAATGAGTGTGTACCTGTGTAGCATTGTTCATGTCCACTTCACCAGCAGTGCATACTCGATCAGTCAAGTCATGGTGGTAAGGGTTGCAAAGGATTGGCACCAGTGGACCAGACTGGTTGAAGTAAAACGGAACGAATTGTGGGGCGAAATTGATGTTAGACACGTTGGTGATAACCTCGTTGATCAATTCGACTATCTGCAATGTAACTTCCTTGCTTCGCAGTACTGTTTCTTGCGCCATTGTCTTGTCCACGCAGGGCATGATTTCATCTAAGGCTGTGTGAGCAGTGGGGTTCAGCACCCATTGGTCCATTGCGACACAAGTATCCCCAGCCACACTAGTGTATTAAAGAAGACACTTTAATCAGTCACATAGAAATGGTAAGCTCTCAGTGAAACTAACTGTCAGTTTACCAATCCATCCTAAAAACTTAAGCTGTTAAGAGGTGGGCCAACAATCGTTGTATACTTTAACACTCCCCCTCACGTGTGGGCTAGACAATGGGCAATCGTGTCGGTAAATTAATTAGAAAGCCCAACACGTGAATATTTAAACCCGAGATATATTAAATACCCAACACATGATGACAATTTAAATGGGGATAAAGAGTGTAATTATGGGGGGTTTGAACTCAAGACCTCCCGCTCTGATACCATGTTAGTTTAACAATTCATCCCAAAAGCTTAAGCTGTTAGGAAGTTGGCCAATAATAGTTTTATACTTTAACACTAACCAAACCTTTAACCTAACTTATGCTATTATAAAGGATCAATCTGATTTTTAGTCCCCAAACTTAGGAGGGAGTCCCAGTTTCGTCCTTGACATACAAAATGTATCATAACCAGCTCTCTATCTCTAAAATTGTCTCGTTGAAGTCTTTCGGTTAAGAATCCGTTAAAAGTAGATGGAAAATGGCATGTGAGAATCTTGACCAAAATGGGAGAAACGAGATTATTCCTATTAAAAGACTTACGTATGAAGAATAAGGAATGTGCCGCACAGAATGAATGTTCCAGCAACAATAATCCATCCGGTGATCACAAGGCTGAGACAATTGTGTGAATCAAATACCATGAGAAAAGAATAGTAGAAACAGTTTAATAATAATAATAATAACAATAACAATTATAATTATAATAAGCTTACTCACATGTAGACCAGAATTTGCATCCCAAAAAGTGAAAATACTGGCGAAAAAAATCAGAATTCAGAAATGAGAAAAACACTAAAACGAATGTAAAAATGAAGCATTGTAAGGATATCAAAGGTGCTTACAAAGTCCCAGAAATATCAATACAAGCATGATGGCAGCTACTATGATGAGCGCCAACCTCCTGTATGAGCAAAACAAACATATCAATATTATAATCAAAATGTTGTTAATTAAGAAGAAACACAAATGATGGAAGGCTTCATAGTCCTCCACTCACACAGAATCTAAGAGATCCCTCATGTCATCTGCATTCTCTGCTGTTTTGTCAGCGACGTTGCTTGCAGAAGAATTTATCTTTATTTGGATCTGGTCAATATCAGTCTGAACATTGGCAGGTAGAAAGATTTGGTCCACTCCAAGCTGCTTAGCTTGAGAAAGATAATCCGACACATTCCTTAGTTCCCCAACTGTAAAATCCGCCTGACTTACGACGTAGTCCAGCGTATTCGTTGTGCTATGATGAAACTTATCCTGACCCGCATACAACACAATGCAGCCAGCGCTGCGACCACAAAGTTACACATTGAGAATCATCCAAACATGTGAAGAAATTCAAAAAGTAATGAGGGAGAGAGATGTACACTGCGGCAATGGAGAAGAGAATGAGGCAAATAAGAGAAAGAGTGTACGCTGTTCCCGAATAGCCATAAGACCGTCTTCCACAACAGAAGTGGCAAAGACAGATGAGAGATAAGCACAATCCAAAGGCCACAAACCAGATGGCAGCAATGGCAAACAATGGGACTGCAGTGAAACCAACAGACTGCATGCAAAAAAAGATTTCGTGATGAGGAATAACACTCAACAAATGGAAATAAACAGTCTAAATTGAACACTAATTGAAAAGTTAAAAAGTAAGACCCGTACAGGATGTTAGTGAGACGAATGCATAATCCGAGTTTTTTTTTTTTTTTTTTTTTTAAATATTTAAGGGATCACTCGAACTACCTTGCTCGAATGCAGCACTAATGGTGAGTTACAATATTGCATACTATCAATAACTATGATGAATGATTATGATTCAGCTAATGTACTAAGTTTGAGGGCTTTTCTATCATTTAGCTATTTTTGACGAAGATACTTGGAATCAATTGTCTAGATGATTTATGTTGGAAACATTTCAAGAAAAATCACAACTTGGTAAGCAGCTTTTGAGATTTCAATCGTGTATGCTTATGAGTTCCCAAGTCAAGACTTCAAGAATGCCCCTCTCTCCTTAATTTCACATGTACTTTTTGTTACATTACTAATAAGAGAAATACTAAGATCACTCTCTATCAGTGGAATTCACGTGTCAAACAATAAATACAAATAACATATAGTGACAAAGAGAGTGATACTAGCATTTCTACACCTCCTCAACTACCGGCATTGCATTGATAGACCAAAATTAATTTGACTATCAAGTATAAACTTAGTCCTGGTTCAGCTGAAATTAACCCCCAAAAAAAAAAAAAAAAAAAAAAACCCTATAAAAGACACGTTGAGCGTTTTATATGGCAAATATCAAACGAATGTGTAATGTACTTACTGCCCAGTAATGGCGTTCACTGATATTCCATCCTCCAATGTACCGTTTGAAGCCATTAAGAGGGTCTTTCCTCTGTGTCCTCTCCGCAGCTAAAACAAGTGAATAGTATTGAACAGGTTGGAAATCGGGTCCCTCCACAAAAGACATTTTGGTCCCCCACAAATAATCATGTTGCTTCTCCGATAATTCCCACTCTAAGAAAAACCAGAAAGAAAATAAACAAGAAAATAATCAAAGGGGAAAGCACTTGACAGAATTTTCCATGAAATGTGAAACAGTAGTACTACCCAAATGGAGAAGTTCTAAAACTACAATTTTGAACATTTGTTGGTTTTACTGGGAGCAAAAAAAGAACATTGCCCAAAGTGAAGAAAACGTGAGGTTTGAGTACTTATAAGAGCAGTGTACCTGAAGATGGTGTGAGTGATGTTTGTGGGGCGTGTGGAAAGTGGGAGTTTCCATCCGAGAAGGAAAGTGATGAAGCTTGAGAAAGGAAAAGGAGAAGTGGAAGCAGAAGTGAGAAGGGGAGTGACATGTAACATGACATTATCACACTTACTCAGAGGAGAGAGAGAGAGAGAGAGAGAGAGAGTGGCATGTGGTAACGGTTGGGGAAGTGGGAATAGGGAGGGAAGAGTAGCGTTGGATACTCATTTCCCACGGTCAATTTTTCTTTTTTAGTGCTGTTTGTAGGTCCTGTGTCCCAATTTTTTCTACCAAAATACCCTTACCGAACTTCTTATTTTTCAATTTTCAAAACAAAAAAAACTTTTATGCATAATGGATGATCGAATTTCTGGCCGTTCTTTATTTTTCATTCAAGTCATATGTACAAATGAATCTACTCTCAGTTCTTTCAAGCTCAAGTCTCATCTCATTTATTATATGTCATTTTACTTAGTGGTCATTACATATCGTATGTTGTTTGACGTAATCTTATAACATATTTTGTCTATCTACTGCATGTTGTTAGAGTTAAATAGCATTTGAAGTAAGGATTCGTGTTATAGTTTGTGACTCATTATAATATTTTTTTTCATAAAAAATACACGTAAATTAAAAATAATTATAAACTCATAAATCAAACGTTCACTCAGTAATCATTAATAATATCTTTTCAATTAAAGTGCTATTTATTCTCTTTTTCTTTTAAAAATTAGTTAATGAGCTAAAAAAACATATATATTCACTAGAAAATATAGTAGTCATTAATAATATATTTTCAATTAAAGTACTATTTGTTCTCTTTTCTTTTAAAAATTAGTTAATGAGCAAAAAAATATGATCTCGTTCACTTTGCGGATTCGAGTTTTTAATTCGAGCTGATATGTGATATTTTTTTAGAGCTTTTCACTGTAGAAGAAAAAGTTATATGTGACATTTTCTGAGAACTTTTTACTGTAAAAATTTAAAACTGAAAACTCAAATCGGTGAAATGAACGAGGTCTATATATATTCACTAGAAATTTCTTATCTCATTGTAGAATGCCTTTTGTGTTTTTGAGAATTTTTGAACAATCATCAGGTATTCATTAGGTTTATGCTAATAAAAATATACCCTACTCATACACGCAGATGAAAAAAGATAATATACTCTTTCTGGAGGGAAAAATGGTTTCTAGCTCAGCCACAAGTACAGTTCCTCGTGTGAAACTGAGACGTGGAGATATCACAATTTTCAACTCCGCCGAAAGGTCCTTTTAGCCTGAGGAGCAGTGCAAAAAATAATTCATGGGAAAGATGTCTAGTCTGCTCATTCAGAGAAGCATTTCAAAAGAGCAATTGATCAGCAAAGTCGCTGGGTCCCATAAACCGTGTCTGCCAGTGGCTCTCTCCCCAATAAACTTGAAAATCTCAGCCACTTTCCTCGGTTGTCTGCCCTTTATTTACTTCCCGCCAATCCCTCTCTTTTTTTATTTTTATTTTTAAATTTCTACAATATATATATTTTTTAAAACAATGAATCGGTGTCAAAGTGTCCGTTTAATTCATTAATTTGAATTTTTAATTTAAGTTGAGATATATTTATAAGTTTTTTATTATAGTAAAAAATTAGATGTTACTGCTTCTAAAATTTTTTTACTGTAATAAAACACAAATTGATGAAAAAAACGGTACTAAAATATCTCTAATTTAACAGTTAGATTTATATCATAAATTATTTATTATACATATTTTTTTTATTTTGATATGTTGCTGATCAAATTTAACAGTTGTAAAGGCCCCGTTTACTTCGCTGATTCGAGTTTAGAATTCAAACAGTAAAAAGCTCTCACAAACAATCACATCTAACTTTTTTGTTACAGTAAAAAGCTCTCACATAAAGTCACATCTCAACTCGAATTCTAAACTCGAATCAGCGAAGTGAACGGGACCAAAACATATATTATAAGTAGAAAACTCTAACACAGAAGCTCGATCTTTATTTCTTAAAAGATAATAATTGTAGAGTTTTTTTTTTTATGATAGGAGGACCTTAAAAAAATTTGTTGGTAGAAGTTTGTTTTAAAAGTTGTGATATGTTTTAAAAAAAAAGTATTTTGGCTATGTTTATTTCACCAATTTGAGTTTAGAATTCGAGTTTTATTACAATAAAAAGCTCTCATAAACAGTCACATTTAACTTTTTTACTACAGTAAAAAACTCTCGCATAAAATCATATCTCAACTCGAATCAGCGAACTAAACGGGTCATTTATATAATTTCATTTTGATTTGATTTTAATAAGATTTAACAATAAAAAAGTACACTACAGATTTAATGCCCTAATATAAAAGTGCCAACTAAGTTTAGAGACTTTCTCCGGTGTTCTTTTCTTTTTGATAATATTGATATTTTTTATTTTTTAGCCGTCAGATATGTATCATAATCTATCTATTTTACATATTTTTTCAATTTAACTAAAAAAATAAAAAATAACGGTATTTTCAAAAAAATGAACACCAAAAAAACTCCTATAAGTTTAATAATAATGGCACAACGGATTACTAATTAAAAAGCATCAATATTGATTATACGTTGAATTTTTATTTTTAGTTTCAAAATTTTATTTTTAAATAATATTTTTCATAGTAATAGTTTTTAACTTTAAAGTTAAAATTCAAGAGAGAGAGTTTTCTTCTTTTGTTTTTTGATTGGATCATGAGAGGTAATTCCGAAATAACTCACGATTCAAAATTGTTAAAAAATTGAACTCGTAAACTAAACATGAAAAGTACTTTGATTAATTTCACAAATTCCCCATTTTTTGTATTTTGATTCAACATGCCCATTAAAATTTAAAATAGATTCATTTTAACCCATAAAGTATGAAAGGTGATTCAAACTATTTCTTATAATGGTATTTCATACCTGCCTTATAAATTATTAGTTTTATGACAATTTAGGCTTTATGTAGATGAGTTGTAGCCTAAAATTCGAAATGAGGATGAGTTTTCGAAGTTAGCTCACCCTCGCGAGATCGCAAGCCTTTGTCCTGACCATTATAGAGATAGAAGACCGGGCCGGGCCCATCTTGAATCTTGATACAATGTCAGGCTAGGTCGGTCTTGCACGATATTGTTCGAGACATGGGCTAGACTATCATTTCTCAGCCTATGGGTCAGCCAAGCAAGGCCCATGAAAATTCATGGGTCATGTCGTACTAGCATGAACAGGCTCAACATGGGCCAGAATGAGTTGGCACGTGTAAAGCCCACTTGATTCGGCCCATATAGGCTCACAATGGGCTAACTCATGAAAGGTCCATTGTAGCCCAATTTCATATATATATATATATATATATATAAAATTATATTTTTTTTTTGCATTGTTCACTCGTGGGTGAACACAGCCTTGGATAAGCCTTCCGCAAGGCTTGGCATATCAAGGTTTTTATGTTTGTTGTTTGTTTGATTTTTATCTAGTAATTTTGTAAATATCTTATGTATGATTATTCTAACTATACTCATTTTTTCTTACCGAGATTTTGTCCTACTGAGTTTTTCTTAGAAAGGATTTTAATGAGAGAAGTAATTAACTATTCATACTTTTATTAACTTGTTTAGAAATTTAAAAACAAAAATTTTAAAAATTTAAAAATTAAAGACTAAGATGGACTGGCTCATCTAAACCCACAATGGGCCAAGATGAACCTACCCATCCTAACTCATTGATGGGCTCAAATGGGTGGGCCTGTTCACGGCCCAACCTGACCCACAGAAAATTGGCACATGGTGGGGCTGGGCCGAAGGTTGCTTTTATATGGCCCGACCCACCAAAATTATAAGTTGGCCTGGCCCACTACCCACACGGGCCTAAGTAGAATGGGCCGGCCATTATAGCACGTGTGTCGCTCAGGGCATAAGGAGCATGATGACTCGACGTCATCTTCACCTTCCTTCGGCTCATCACCGGTAGTCTGCTTAGGGTTCCAAACTCAACGGTAACAATTAAACACGAGAGTTGCGCTCGTTAAAATACTAGGGTCAAGTGGACATACGATAATAAATAATAATTTAGGAGGTAAAGTGACGTAAAATAATAATTTAGGAGTAATTATAGAGTATAAGTAATATCATGTCATCATCTGTCTTAGTTTTATAAATATATGGAGAATTTTGAATGAGCCTTTTCAAAATTTTGAGGATATATCAAAACAAAATAGAAAATTCAGGAAGTATTTATAAAAATTAATCCAAAGAGCTAGCATAACTTAATAATCCAAAAACTAACTATACTAAAAATGCTTCATTTCAAAGAATTTAACAAAAGAAGGAGGCGTCCACGGCGAGAGTCCAAGCCAGAGTGTGTTTGTCAAAAAGTATTACAAACAAATATTAATAAAATGCTCCAGTCCAAACATAGTTTTTGCTTTTATTTTTTTTATTGGCCAATGGAGTACTGGAGCATGACCTTTGGATTGTCTGGGATATAATGAACATTATTAATTATAATTTAACATCTCAAACGGAAGTTTTCAAATTACAGACTAGTTTCTAAACAGTACTAGTACTCATTATTATGGGCTACAGGCTCCTATGATGATCAACTTGTTGAATAATAATCTATAGCCGCCTCGTACGTTTGGTTAATTTTGTATTCAGTTTTTTTTTTTTTTTTTTCCGGACAATGTTTAGAAGATGTTTAGTTGGAGGATTCAAACAATAATTTAAATTATAGTTCATGGTTCGTTACAGTGTTTTTTCTCACAAAAAATACACGTAAATTGAAAATGATTCTAATCACATGATTCTAATCCACGAATCAAACTCTCCTTAGTTATAACTTATAATCGATCAGCTTGATATATTGATACGTTGAAGCAATTAAAAAGGACGTAACACAAGTGTCGATTTGTTATACGATGAAGCTATGTGATGATAATGATCATAGGATCCATATGAATGATATATATATACAATAATTTAAATTATAGTTCATGGTTCGTTATAATATTTGTTCTCATAAAAAATACACGTAAATTAAAAATAATTATAATCACATGATTCTAATCCATGAATTAAACATCTCCTTAATTATAACTTATAATCGATTAGCTTGATATATTGATACGTTGAAGCAATTAAAAAGGACGTAACACAAGTGTCGATTTGTTATACGATGAAGCTATGTGATGATAATGATCATAGGATCCATATGAATGATATATATATATATAAAAAGGACGTAACACAAGTGTCGATTTGTTATACGATGAAGCTATGTGATGATAATGATCATAGGATCCATATGAATGATATATATATACAATAATTTAAATTATAGTTCATGGTTCGTTATAATATTTGTTCTCATAAAAAATACACGTAAATTAAAAATAATTATAATCACATGATTCTAATCCATGAATTAAACATCTCCTTAATTATAACTTATAATCGATTAGCTTGATATATTGATACGTTGAAGCAATTAAAAAGGACGTAACACAAGTGTCGATTTGTTATACGATGAAGCTATGTGATGATAATGATCATAGGATCCATATGAATGATATATATATATATATAGCAGCCGAGTAGCATTATCACGTGCTTAATTCGAAAAATATATTCCTATAACCAAACAATAAAAAATGAAACAATGAAGAACAATTACATGTAGAGATGACCGTGCATATATATCGCTACATTGTGTATTTATTAATTTATATACGCAGTCTGTAAGAGAATTGTACGCCCCGTTTAGTTTACTGATTTAAATTTTTAATTCGAGTTAAGATGTAATTTTATATGAAAGTTTTTTACTGTAATAAAAAAGTTAAATGTGACTGTTTTTTAAAAAAAATTTATTGTAACAAAACTCAAATTAGTGAAATAACCGGGACAAATGAAAGTCTTGAGTTTGTCATGCCGCATGCGTATAAAGTTGATCTTGATTCGTTGCTTGTAACAAACTTATTTTACATTAAAAATATTTAGAATTCAAATCACCAATCTAATTTTTATGTACACAATATATCTAATTAATCACATCATTTAAAAATTAAAAACGTTTTTAATTGACTTTTTTTTATAGCTGTTTAAATGATAGGTCGTTTCAATCTCACATTTTGGACCCGTTTAGTTCGTTGATTTGAGTTTTTAATTTGAGTTGAGATGTGACTTTATGTGATAATTTTTTACTATAGCAAAAAAGTTAGATATGACTATTTATGAGAGTTTTTTACTGTAACAAAACTCGAATTCTAAACTCGAATCGGTGAAATGAACGGACTCTTTATTTATTAGTTGTGTATTCTCTTTGTCTTTTTAGATGTATTCCCTTTTCTCTCGACAGAAAAAAAAAAAAGATAAAAGGAGAGAAATTATATAATATGTATAATTTTTAATGTCTTGAATAATATCTAACCAATCATATAATATAAAATTATTTAATAAATAAACATAAAATTTAAATTAAAAAATATTTTAATTTTTAAAATATTAATATAACATAATATAATTAGTTAGACATTATTTTAAACATTAAAATTAGACAGATAATTTAAATATCTAAATCCCAAATATATGGTCGGACGTGTAACATGCATGCATGTATGTATAGCGTGCCGAACAACTACGTATGCGTTTTTTAAAAATATAAGGAATTATATTTTATTATTATAATAATTATTATTATCAATATTATAAACCAATGTTCCTTCTCCCTCCCCTAGTCTCTCTAAACTTCAAGATTGTTTTTGCGGCTACCATCAGAAATTTAACTACAGAATTCTTATAAAAAAAAAAGGAAATTTAACTACAGAACGAATAAGTATTAATTAATTAAGGTTTTATTTATTTCACTAATTTGAGTTTTTAATTTTAATTTTATTACAGTAAATTTTTTTTAAAAATAATCACATTTAATTTTTTTATTATAATTAAAATTTTTTACACAAAATTACGTAATCTTAATTTAAATTAAAAATTTAAATAGACAAATTGAACCTGAACCTAACCTAATTATATTGTGATGACAATTACTTGCGTGGTTATGATTACTACTTCAAATGCGCTGATATTTTCAACCAAAAGTTGATTAATCATTGCAAAGTTTCACGCTAACTTTTTTTTTTTTTTTGACGGAAGTTTTACGCTAACTTTAACATATTCAATTTTGTTCTCTCAATGTTAAATATAAAGAATACGAGAACATTTTTAAAATATACTAATTATAAATAAAAAGTAAAGGACATTATTTTCGCGTGTTGTAAATTGTAATGACATGTTTTTGATAGTTACGAGTTGTAACATGTTGGTTATATTTTTGTTATTTTCCAGCAAACAAATAAATAGTATTTGTTATATTCTCATTTCCAAATCAATTATCTATAGTGATTCCATGTTCCCTTACGAGTGTTTATTTAGTTGATGATGAGCTCGTCATAGACTGTAATGTAATCACTTCATTAGCCACATGTTGTAACGACCCGCACCCCCAATTCTTTGGAACTTGCTTTAATTTTCAGAATTCTCACGGTTCTGGTTGGTGTGGTTCTTAAAGGCTTCATTTTGGTGGGTTTATTTTTTCTTACGTTTATTTAAGTGGTACTTAACACAAATGGCACCTTTGACACATCCACCTATGGTGGTAGGTGGAGTGATTCCATTGTTAACAATTAATGCAATCTCAGGTCTAGGCATAATGCCAAAAAATGATAAGTTGTGCAGTCTCACGTCCCCTGAAGATGAAGATGGGTCCTGATTTATAAGGAATGACAACACCTCCTAATGGTATGAAGTCTTTTGGGGTGAAGCCCAAAAGTAAAACCATGCGGGCTCAGGCCCAAAGCGGATAATATCATGCTAGGTGGGGGTGCGGGTCATTACGTATGGTATCAGAGCCTCTACCCAACTGGAAATGTGGCCAACGAGGACGTTGGGCTCCCATGAGGAGGGGTGATTGTGACAACCATAAATCCTTTGAGGCACAATGCCAATAAAGGGTAAGTTGTGCAGTCTCACATCGTCTGAGGATGAAGATGAGTCATGATTTATAAAGAATGACATCACCTCCTAATGATATGAGGCATTTTGGAGTGAAGCTCAAAAGTAAAATCGTGCAAATTCAAACTCAAAACGGATAATATCATACCACGTACACTTACATTTGTTTTTGTCCTTAAGTTAATTATCGGACTATTATTACTACTAAAATTTGAATATACAAAAATTTCTTTCCCAACTAATTAAACTGAGAATCAAACGGTAATTCCACTTGAAGCTCAAGTCGTTATATTGCTTGCTATTAGCCTTATTCTTTACCCATTCCTTAAAATATACAGTCGCTATTACCTTTGTTCTGATTTATATAAAAATAAAAAAGATGTTTTTCTTTTTTTTTTTTGCATGCATGCAATAAAAATAATAAAGGTTCATTCCACAGATAACAAAAATTTTAAAATAATATTAGAATAGCAAAATTTATATCGATAAAATAATAACTTTATAAATATATAGTATAAAATTTGATATTATGATGATAATTATTTTGTCATTTTTTATTTTCATAATAGTTTAAAAGTTTTGATAAATTTCAACTTAACGTATAAAACTTTTCCATGTATTATTATCTCAAAAATAACTGTAGCTAAGTAGCTAGGAAAATCTGGGCTTAAGCTCCTGATTCGTACAGCCCAGCTATGTTTGGGTTGGGTTCGTAAATGCTTCAGTCTAAACAACGTGGTACAAACGACAAACAAAGAGACCTCAATTCATTTGAAAATAAAATTGAAAAAGAATTTGGTTTGAAAAAAAAAAAAAAAAAATATATATATATATATATAAACCTGAGACCTTTTTTTTTTCCTCCTCGAAATCATTGTAGTTTTATGTATAGATAAAACTTGTATAAACCCAACCATCTTTACTTCAATCAATTTTTTTTTTGTCCGCCGTTTATTTTTTTCTCTCATGGTTGTTTCAAATATGAATTCATTTGATAAAGGTCCTCTTAACTTTATAACCTAATTCGCCTTCAAACTCTGAAAGACTAGGACGTGTTCGGCTATCTAAAAAACTCAAAAAAAAGACAATTTGAGTTTTAATTTTATTCAAGTTCATATTCTTTTAAGTTTGAATTCGAGTTCGAACTCGAGTTTGAACTCGAGGAGTTTGAGACTAAAACTCGAGTTCAAGTGTCTCATTCAACTCGAGTTCAGAAACTCGAACTCAAATTAATGAACATTATTTTTTCTATTCTTAAAAATGTTATAACTTTTTTGTTTTAATCCTGATTGAGATGATTTTTTTCTATGCGTTGACAACGAAAAGACGAATAAAACCCCACCCATATATCCTATTAAAATTTTCATCACCATTGAGTTTTTATTAAAATACTATATAAATACAAATTTAAGTTTTGACTAACTCAAACACAAACTAAAAAAAAGATTCTTATCTCAAACCATAACTCAAATGTACACAACCAAACACAAACTCAAGTTACAACTTCAACTCAAGTTATAACTCAAATTTAACTCAAAAACTACACTCAAGCACACTTTAAAAGAACAAACCCAAAACTAACTTGAGTTGCAGTTGTAACTTGAGTGTAGTTCTTTTGGAGTGTGACTTGAGTGTAATTTTTGAGTTGAATTTGAGTTATAACTTGAATAAAGTTAAGTAAAGTTGAATAAAGTTGGAACTTAAAAGAACGTGAACTTTAATAAAATTGTAACTTGAATTTAAATTTTTTTTTAGTTTTGTTGCAAAAGAACAACGATTTATGTTGAACTATAACATATATAATGTTGCATTATATATATATAACTATTTTCAAAATAGTATATATAATGTCACATTATATTTATAATTATTTGATATAATTTAGAGGGTGAACTAAACTATTTTCAAAATTTAGAATCATGTCGAACAATGGTATATATTTAATGGATTTAGTGGAGGTTTATAATTAATCCTTATTAAGTATTGTATTAGATTAGAAACGACGACCCTTAAAATAAAAGGGTAAATAAAAACGACGAACTTAAAGGGCAAAAGAAGAAAAACGGGTGGTCAGTAAAGTCGTCCCAGATTCGATCAACCTTGTAGATCTTCCGAAATAAAGGGCAATTTAGTCATTTCGATAATTAGGGCTGGCTCCCTATATAAGCTTCACAGCATCGCCCTCTTGCTTTCTGCTGGACAGCTAGGGTTTTTTGCGCTCGTTGCCTCCGTTTTGCGTCTTCGGCTTGGATCAGTCTACCTCAAAACCCTAACAATGGCGGAACAGGTTTTCCATCTCTTTCTTTCTGATACTTCTGAACACGCTCATTCTCTCTCCATGGGAAACTAGATTCCGATCCATACAACTCTTTCTGAAATTTTGTTCATTTTTTGTTTTGCAGACGGAGAAGGCATTCCTTAAGCAGCCCAAGGTGTTCCTCTGGTAAGCAATTATATGATTCTTATTGACTCATTTCTATGTTCACTTAAAAGTTTCTAAGAAAAACCTCTTAAGAATCGAGAAAATGTCTGAGGAATTCAAGAATTAGGCTTTTCGGTATTTTGAAATCTAGGAAGTGATCTTTTAGTGTCTGATTTTGGGATTCGAACTTGTGTATTTGCTGTTAAACTTTGTAGCTCGAAGAAGCCTTTGAAGGGAAGGAATCCTGGAAAAGGAGGAAACAGATTCTGGAAGAACGTCGGATTGGGGTTTAAGACACCCAGGGACGCTATTGAAGGTGTGAAATGAGTATTTTTTTGGTTGAATTGTTAGTATTTGTTTTTCAATAGTACCTGTACAGATTAATTCAGTCTTCTTTTTCTTCAGATGTATTGACTTATAGATTTTCTATCTTAATTCGGGAATGTGATACTAGAAATTGTAGAGATCACACATATGCTATATAGTGGTTGCCTGACAATTTGTTAGATAAGGAGTATAATGTACGTATTCTAGGGATGGTTACTCAAGAAGAGTTTTGGTATTTGCGATTCTGAATGGATATTGCCTTTTTTTTAGATGGTATTTTCAATGGTTTGCCATCGTATTGCTGTTTTATTAGATAGCTTTTCTATTCGGAGAAAAATATGGCTTTTGTAAGGTAGTCCCCATTTATTTCTTTAACCACTGTGTCAATGTAACAATATTGGCGTCCTAGTCTTCACTTGTTATTTTTTCATTGTTCTGCTTGGATCTTGGTTTGTTTGTTTATTTGTTATTCTGTTTCGTTTCATTGTATACCCAAAATTGTGGTTATACGAAATGTGGGATTACTCTCTACAGAATGTTCTTTTAGGATATGTTTACAGAATGGTATTTAAGTAGAATATGTGCTACAACAGTAAAATGATCCTGTAATCGAACGTGGTCTTTTCTATCAATATATAGTTTGTGTTAGTTTGAATGCTATGTGCATTAGTTAGTTGCTGTTGTTATTTTTTTTTGGCTCTTGTCCTGGACAAGTCCCCCCTTTTTTTTTAAGGTAAAATGTAACAAGAAATATTTTTGTGGCCAATCCTTGCAGCTACATACATTGATAAGAAGTGTCCTTTCACCGGAACTGTCTCTATTAGGGGTCGTATTTTGGCTGGCACTTGCCACAGTGCTAAGATGATCAGGACAATCATTGTTCGCCGCAACTACCTCCACTTTGTTAAGAAATATCAAAGGTTAGATTTGTTAACCTTCCTGAAATGTGTGCTCTTCCCTTTTCTTTTGACAACAGTGTGGTAATTTTTAACATATGTCACCTATTAGATACGAGAAAAGGCACTCCAACATTCCAGCACATGTTTCCCCATGCTTCCGTGTGAAGGAGGGAGACCATGTCATCATTGGTCAATGCAGGCAAGATCTTATGCTTGGCTATGTCATTTAACCTTGTTTACAACGTCAAGCTCCATCCTTAGCTGACGTTTCTACCTATTAACTTTGTTTTAACAATATTGCAGGCCATTGTCAAAGACAGTGAGGTTTAATGTGTTGAAAGTTATTCCAGCTGGGTCTTCTGGTGGTGGCAAGAAGGCATTCACAGGAATCTAATTCCATTGCTATAGATATTTCTGTTAGCGCTATATTTGAGTGAGAACGACATTAGATTGGGGCGAACTTTTTTTTCCCCTCCTTTTTTGTTGTGTTCTTAGTTAATCTTTGTATGGTTGAGTTTGAACTTTATGAACTGAGTTCTTGAATTTTGCAATGCAAAACTAGTTTTTTTCTCTTGCATGATGGTACACTCTGCTTTGGTGTTGTATCGGCAAATTTGCGGTAATGGTATTACAGTATGTTACGGGCGTGCAGTTTCTCTTATACGTACCCGTTTTGGTTTATATGCTATCGATGAACTGAGTAGGAAATTCCTTCATCCGAGTCAACTTGTGATTTGGGCCGAGCTTTGGTAACTCCAGGGCCGGCTCAATGTAGGTGTTGATTTTATAGCTGGTATCGTGGGTTATGATGCTGGGCCTGGGTGACCCAAAAAGAAAAAAAAAACGTCGTGGGAGTTTATTCTACGAGGCATTGATGTGCTTTTAAAGTGGAAGGACACGTTGTTATTTGCCCTGGAAGGACACGCTTTTCAGAGGAACTAAGGTCTCGTTCACTTCACTGATTTGAGTTTAGAATTTAAGTTGAGATATAATTTTATGTGAGTTTTTTACTGTAGTAAAAAAGTTAGATATGATTGTTTGTGAGCTTTTTACTGTAAAAAACTCAAATTCTAAACTCGAATCAGCGAAGTGAACGGGGTCTTAATGAACAAACACTTGTATTTTTAGTTAAAATGACATGAGTGTGAAAGCGATGACTTTTTTTTTTTTAAATATTGCACGTCATTATTTTTAAATGAAACATCTTTTTAGGAAAATTGCGTCCAAGTTGATTACCAAACGTGTCGTTTATTCAGCATTTTGCCTTTTTTCAGTCATTTTTTAGGATCTATTTATTTCATATATTTAAATTCAAATCAATAAATTTTATTACAATATTTTTCTCTTATAAAAAATTTAAAATTTAAATATTAAAATTAAAAATTATAATTTAAATATACATTCTAAACAGTGCTTAATTATATTGAGGAGATAAATTTCAAAATGGCACAGCAAAAATATGCAATAAAGCAGCCACAAAAAGTTTCTACACTGTCATCCACGGAATGTTAAAGTTAAAGGGAGACTTTAGACAAAGAATTATCCACATTAATGCATTACAAAGTCAGCGGGGAGGGAGGCTTTCGAGGCATTTGCTTTCCTCGATTGGGACAAAAAACACACCGGATTAGTTTTCAATGCAACGTGGATTTAATAAATTTATTTGAATGTTGACAAATAACGGAAACTACACCCAAAATTTCGCATTTTCGGCAACATTATTACACTGCGCTTCATTAATAATAAAAAACCATAACTTGTACAATCTTCTACATATACCGAAAGGTTCAAAAATATATATAATTTAAAAGATAATGAGAATATATAATTGATCTTTGTACTATGTGGTAGCTGAACAAATGTTAATTTGGAAAAATTATGTGGATTAAGATGAAGAACAAAAGTATTGCATCCATTTGCAACCTCTATCTACAGACTTCAGAGATCATGCAATGAAACCTACAAAACAAGCCAAGCACACATAAAGTACGTCTTAATCTCAAAACTTCAAAATTGGCCAATTAGTGAAGGGGTTTTTTGGGGCTGCTGCAGATACAAGTTACAAACAATCGAACATTGCTCGGCCATGATACCGTGGTGTTTATCCTCAATCGTCACATTATACGGGACTCATAAATAGAGTCCGTCTTTTATTAGTTGTAATCCTTAAAATTAAACGTGTTACAGAGCACTTTTCTGAACAACCAAGTCAATATATTCATACTTGAATTTATTCTGTTATCATTTATAATTTGATTCATGGTTCTTAAAATTAATTAGAGTGTGTTAGGTTTCATATAAGAGTACTTCTAGATCTAGATGAAGAATGCTGTGTGAAAATATATAAATACAAATTATACGTCACAATTATTCGTTCCTATCTTTATATCATTCCCAACATGGTTATCAATGCGATATTGGCTTCTTCTTTTTTTTTTCCGCTAAAAAAGCTTTAATTCAAAGAGAAATCGTCATTACAAAAGGCCACCTCCAGGAATCAAACTGATGAGACAAGGAGGCAAAATAATCCACTGTACAAAAAGAATGGCTAAGACCCCACCTAGCAGCTTGGTGAGCTGGCAAGCTGTATTTATTTGTTCAATAATTGGTATAAACTTGAGAGATATTAGTCAAGTTTTTGACTCTGTTTATTTCGCTGAGTTGAGTTTAAAATTTAAATTTTATTATAGTAAATAGTTTTTAAAAATTGTTAGCCAATTGCCGACACCAGACTCAATTTGGACCTAATCTCATAAAAGAAACTAACAAAAACACGATTAATTGTTTGACCGAGGTTCGGACAAATAACTTGTCCTAGGTGAATTAGTCAAGTTTTTTACTCTGTTTATTTCGCTGAGTTGAGTCTAAAATTTAGATTTTATTATAGTAAAGAGTTTTTAAAAATTATTAGCCGATTGCCGACACCAGACTCAATTTGGACCTAATCTCATAAAAAAAACTAACAAGAACACGATTAATTGTTTGACCGAGGTTCGGACAAATAACTTGTCCTAGGTCCCCGTTGAGCTCTCCCACAGCGAGCTCTATTCCACTATTAGAGAAGAGATTACATCCTCACAACTCACCAACACCAAAGAATCTCACACCCGATTACAAGTAATGAATCCTAGAGGAGAGACCCAAATGTTTCCCTCAAGAAAATACCCAGTGGGAGATCCTAGATTTTCTTGGAACCCAAACACGCTTACAAACCCTCCCTCTCTCTTTCTCCAATGGAGTCTCTGGTTACACAACTGTGAGCAAATGGAATTAATTCCACCGATAATATAAGCATCCTCTTTTATCTAACCCATTACAGCATTAACCTAGATCTAACGGCTGGCTGGAACTCCACGTGTAGAATGGGGATCTTTCCTTCAGAAGAAAACAACTGTACCGTATTCTTTAAGTGACTTGTCGTTTTTTGTGAATCCTTCTCTAAAAGGGATTGTCGTTTGTGGAATTATTCTTACAAAAATAGTAACATTTAAATTTTTTATTATAATAAAAAATTCTCACATAAAATCACATATCAATTTAAATTATAAATTCAAATCATCAAATTAATCGAACTATTTATTTGTCATCTCTTTTTGTCAATGAAATGACCGAGAGGCTTGAAATTTCCAAAACTTTCAAGACAGGCTTGTTGTCTTTCTCAGTACAGACATGCCTGCTTAGATAATATATACGTAATATATAGTCATTATATATATAGGCGTTTTCTGTAGACCAACATCATTTTTGTGGAGAATATTTTCCCCACTCATAATGAAAATGTGGGCATCACGAGATACCTTTTAACCGGTTTTTGCCGGTGTGAATAATTGTTTTTTACCTGTGCACGATATTACATTGATAAATTATTGGGGAGGACATTTTCGTAATATCCGTGGAATAATATATTATTTTCTTCAGTTATACAAATATCTTTAGAGGGCAGAATAGTAAAGTTCCATTTTCAATTGTTAAAAATTAGCGTGTCCCATCTTAATCCGTTGAAAAAATAGTATAATTTTCTTATTATGAGTCGTACAATTAATATTTTGGGCGTCAGAAATTATTTTTAAGCATGACAATAAACTATCATCATTTAACGAACATAAATATTATTGTCGTAAAAGATTACACTTATTATGTTTTTTTTAGTCACATCTGTCCATGTATAAACTTTTATTTAGAGCAGATGTCATCATGACATCAATATACAATTCGATAATTCTTAATCTAGAAAGAAGGTTAACATAATGAGATAAGCATTTGTTGTTTAGCGGAACAACAATTTAGGCCTCGTTCATTTCGTGGATTCGAGTTTTTAATTTGAGTTAAGATGTGATATTTTTGAAAATTTTTCACTATAGCAGAAAAAGTTAGATGTGACATTTTCTAAGAGCTTTTTACTGTAGAAACTTAAAACTGAAAACTCGAATCTGTGAAATGAGCAAGATTTTAAATTATAAAAAGACATCCTTCTTTGAGATCAAATCTCTCCAGCAACCAATATATTAGATCCCTGGCTGCAATTCTTCATTCTCAACAGTGACCCAAAACCCATATGCCTTACCAACTCCTTCATGTCCTCGCCTAGTCCCTTTACTATATATAGAATATAATCGTTGAGGAGAACACCTCATGTCAAATTTCTTGCATGCCCCACCATTGTTTCCGACTTAAACTCATCCGCATCTTCTCTCCTCTCGTATAAAGAAAATACTAAGGTCCCGTTCCTTTCGCCGATTCGAATTTTACTATAGTAAAAAATTTTCAAAAATAGTTACATTAAATTTTTTTTACTACAGTAAAAAGACTCTCACATAAAGTCACATTTTAACTCAAATTAAAAATTCGAATCAACAACCTAAACGGATCCTAAACTTATTTAACTTTGTATCGGCTGCTCCTTACAATTTGACTCAACGCTAAAAGAACTTACATTTATTGGGGGATAGGTCCATTTATTTACAAAACGGGAAACTATAGCCAGGTCCATATATATATATATATACACACATTATATTATGTATAAAAGTAGTACGCATAATATAGGAGTAACATGGGATAAATTTGCTCTCTGGCATATATATATAAATCGCGTGGTGTGTCACATCAGGAGTACGTTCATGATCATTTCGATTTTAGTTTTTTAAGTTCACATTGTTTTGGTTGTTTTTGGGTTTTGCCAATATTAGAGGATATATGCTATGATGATTTGTATTGTAGGGAAAAAGACGGACAGTTAGTCGGACCTTAATATTTTCCTTTCATAGTATTATATCTAAAAATTCCTCCAAAATTTGTATATATTGTCGTTAATTTCGTGGCACAGCATATAAGTAAGGCTGTTAGATTACTTCGAGAATGTTTGGTTGGAGGATTTAAACTATGTGATTTGAACCATTTTTAATTTACGTGTATTTTTTATGAGAAAAAATATTATAGCGAACCGCGAATCATGATTCGAATCAGGGAACGAGTCCCTCTACCAAACATCACTTCCTTAACGTGATTGTGAACTATGACAACAACAGGCCTAACCTTTTACTTCGGTGAAAAGGCTCTGCAAATAAACTCCAAAAGTCAGTGTAAATCACATGCAGAAATAGCCTAATCAGATCCAAAAGCTAAAAGATTTGACGTGTTTGGAACTCATTTTAAAATAATTTTATTTTTTATATGAAAATAAAAATAAAAATATTTTTAATCTCAATGCATAAATTATTTTTAAAAATGCGCTTGATAATTTTAACAAAAGGTTGTTTTTAGTGTAAAAAAACACATTAATGTCTATCTTTTTCTCTGTGCTCAAGAGATAAGAAAACGCAAAAAAAAAAAAAAAAAAAAAAAAAAAAAAAAAAAAAAAAAAAAAATATTTTTTTTTTTCTCTCCTTTTTATAAAAAATCGTTTTCATTTCCGTTTTGTATCTTTATTACGCCAAACGCCGTTATAAAAACGTTCTTATTTTTTCATTATCAAAAAATGTGATAAATATAAACGGGATCAATTTCAAACACAGTCATTAAAGCAAGCCAATGTGCGTGCTTCGTTTACTGATGTACAGATAATGGAATTTTTTGAACTTCTATTACTATATATATAAGATCGCGTTGGACACTATTATTCAATGCGCTATTGTCAAGTTAATAAGCGAAAATGATATTTAAAAATCAATGGGCCTCTATAGAGGAACTAGCTAGAACATGAAATTTTCTCAAATTTTTGTTTTTTTTTTATTTATACTAACTGAAATTTTCCATGTTACTTTATTTGTTTAGGTATTAATTTAAGAAGGATAACATTTTAAAAGATTGACACAAACTGGGAAAAAAAAAGGGAAAAGAAAAGTTTGGGGGCAGATTTGACTAATTTCCTAAACTATAATAACTTCTTCATTTACTTCAGTAGACCTATATGTTTATTATGTACATGAAAGGAAAGATATGGCTTTACTTAAAGGGCTAACGAATAGTGTAAATGTAAATATATAGGGCTCGTTCATTTTACCGATTCGAGTTTTCAATTTTAGATTTCTAAAGTATAAAGTTCTCAGAAAATGTTACATCTAACTTTTTTTGCTACAGTAAAAAACTCTCAAAAAATATCACATCTCAGCTCAAATTAAAAACTCAAATCTATAAAATGAACGAGGCCATAATATACATTTTTTCCAACGGAATGTAATAAAGATTATGTACATGAAAGTCATAAGTAAATTTATCATGTCGCCCAACTAGTTAGTCCAGCTCAGCAAAAAAAGTCATAAGTAGAATCTAGAAGTTTGTTAATTAGTTTTAGTCATGTAACTATAGCTAATTACTCATTACTAAGCTCGAGAATTACAGGATTAATTAGAACCAGTTGCTAGTAATTAAGCATTATCAATATCGTATTACTGTACACTTGATGACCAATAGAAATTGAGCTGAGAGTATTCTTTCTCAAAATTTTCCCGTTCATTTTCTCTCTCTAAACCCTAGTTAGGGGTTTGCATACTAACTAAATCGTTTATTTTAGGTGAAATACAAATTAAACCAATTATAAATTGGTTTAGAGATTTTCAAACCAAATAAACCAATTAAGAGATATAATCCAATTCAAACCAAACTGATTGTAATTAGTTTGGTTTGATTTTTCTAATTGGATTAAACTAATATTTTACAATCTCTTCTCAAATCTCAACCAACTAATATTTCGTGTGATTTTTTGTCTCTTTCTCTCTCTTTTCTAAAGTCAAAATAAAGTCAAAACAATTCAATTATAGATATATTTCCATAATACAGTTTTGACTCATAATTGAATATTATATTCAATTTTTCTATATATATGAAAGAAAACAAACATAAGCAAGTTAAAGACACTTTATTACAAATATCATATTCACGTTAATAAAGAAGCAAGACTTTAGAGAGAATCACGATCATAGCCCATAGGAGTAGAGAATGAGAAAAGAGGAGAGGAATTGCAAGAGTTTGAGGGTAGACTGCTGAAACAGTGTTAGTACCGTATTTATAAGTTATGATAGAAAATTATAAGGTTATGACCATTTAATTTTGAAATAAATGAGTTTTTTAAATATAAATAAATTATAGATGTACAAAATATAGATAATTTTAAGAAAATTATATAGATAGCAATTAGTTTGGTTACACAAACTAAACGAATTTATTGGTTTTTTAAAAATTTAAACCAAATCAAATCAATTATCAATTGGTTTGACTCGATTTTATTTTTGTTTGATTTGACTTGGTTAGTTTTAATGGTTTGTTGCACATTACTACACGCAACTTACTTAAAGGGCTAATGAATGGTATAATAACTATAATCACTTACACACGAAACTCGGTTATTAATATTATCATTTTTTTTAAAAAAATTTTAGGATTCATCATACAAAACAAAGTCTTCTGAATTAAGAATTAAGATAAATCAAACCCCGGCCGATCGACAATTTCGAAGCAAATGCATTGTGATATTATTAAGTTCAAAAGAAATAAAAGGTTTAAACAAATAAAATAGCACAAAAATAAAAAAGTACAAGGATTTCCAAGAAATTCTCTATTAAAAACTAAAAAGGAAAGAAAAAAAGAAGACACAAAAAATTAACGTGATTAAGATAATTTAGTAATTACTTACCCAAGGCCATCAAGATAGTCTATGTTGATGGTAGATTTTCGTCAACAAAAACCGTGCTGGATTACCCACGGTGGTCCGTTGGGTTACCGGTTCGGAACTTGTGTTTTTAGTAAATATTTTGGAGTTTGTAGTTGGATTTTTGCTAGATTATGAAGGAAATGAAACTGTCCCTCCGTAAGTAAATGCACACAGGAAATTTTATAGTAGTTCACCCTGTTAGTCAAGGGCTACATCCACTGTGCTTTTATTTATCTTGATTAAGCTCTTAGAAATTACGTGCATGTAAGGAACAAGATGTTCATCTCTCCCCCCTCTCTCGGGGGCTCTTCCCTTTTATAGTCCATGTTGCCTCAATTTCTGCCCAATGGTAGGCAGCTTGGACCAGTGGATCGTATCATTCATGGGGCCCGCCCACTTGAGTGGCTTATGGTGTCTTCTGTGCAGACTGTAGCCCACAATTACCTTTTAGATTGTTCACTCATCCAATTTGTCCCTCTATTACGGCTCTGTAAATCTCTGTAATAGCTAGTGATCCGTTCCAGGCGGTTTTAGAGGCTTGTAATCATTTCTTATGCAACTGACCTTCTCCAAATCCAGACGCAACCTTCTCTGGGGCCTTTCTTGGGACGCGGGTCCAACTGCTTGCAGTCTGCCGTCTGCGCCTATGCTGATCTATGCCGAGGGTATCTTTTCTCATGGCCGACTTCATCACCCCATTTAGCATCTGATCTCGCAGACCTCGACTGTGTATACAGTCGACGGTCTCGGTCATACATTGGGCTCTCCTGTCATACAAGAGAAACCCAAGAGGCTTGTGCGTCGAGAGCTAAATGACGTGGCAAGAATGGAGCCACGTGTGGCCTGGTCGCTGTCTGACGTGTCGATGTGAATTTTCTCACACAACAGTTTACTAATTAGTTACCCAAATGACCACAAATAACAACTAATAATCAAATTACTAATTAATTACTTACTCAATATTATCAAATCTTCTAAAAATAAGAGATTTTTAAATTTAAAAATTAATACAAATAAATTTAAAAATGCTAATCTTTATAATTATCTATATACATACAAAGGTCGTTCATTTGACTGATTCAAGTTTTTTATTTTAATTTTATTACAATTAAAAGCTATCATATAAAATCATATTTAAATTTTTCTGCTATAATAAAAAGCTAATATATAAAATTACATCTCAACTCAAATTGAAAACTCGAGTTTCAACTTTCAGCTCGCTAATATTCGCCTAACCTAAAATCATTCCTGTTCGGTTCGCTAATTCGAGTTGAGATGTGATGTTGTGTGAGAACTTTTTATTGTAACAAAAAAGTTAGATGTGATTATTTCTGAGAGTTTTTTATAGTAACAAAACTTGAATTCTAAACTCGAATCAACGAAAAGAAGGGCCTAAGATTTCTTCCGCTCTAAAGCCTACACACATGACACACCCATATAAATACGTACATATATTCCTACGCTGATCACGACGTCTAACCCCTCCGTCGAAACCCAAAATATTTTCCTACCAGCCAAACAGTCAATTTTCTCTCAAAACCAAACAACCATGTATAGGGTCGCGAGCGCGTCGGAGTACCTGGTGATAACCGGAATAGGAATCCCCGACATTAAGCTAGCGAAAAAGGCATGGATCCTCCCCGGCCAGTCGTGCACGGTCTTCGACGTCTCGCCGGTGAACTACACGTTCGAGGTGCAAGCCATGAGCGCCGAGAAGCTGCCCTTCATCCTCCCGGCGGTGTTCACCATCGGCCCCCGCGTCGACGACGAGAGCAGCCTTCAGAAGTACGCTAAACTCATCTCCCCGCACGACAAGCTCTCCCACCACGTCAAGGAGCTCGTCCAGGGCGTCATCGAGGGCGAGACTCGCGTCCTCGCCGCCTCCATGACCATGGAGGAGATCTTCCGCGGCACCAAGGAATTCAAACAGGAGGTTTTTGAGAAGGTCCAGCTTGAATTGAACCAGTTCGGGCTGTTGATTTACAATGCCAATGTCAAACAGTTAGTCGACGTCCCCGGCCACGAGTACTTCTCCTATCTAGGGCAAAAAACGCAGATGGAAGCCGCCAACCAGGTTAGTTTGCTTAATTTATGTCAATCAAATTAGTAACAATTGAAAAGAAAAAAATACGCTTATGATTTTTTTTTTCTTTTTTTTTTTACGTTTATTTTTTGGTGTTGTTGTTGCAGGCGAAGGTGGATGTGGCGGAGGCGAAGATGAAGGGGGAGGTAGGGGCGAAGTTGAGGGACGGGCAGACGCTACAGAACGCGGCGAAGATCGATGCGGAGACGAAGATCGTGGCGACGCAGAGGCAG
This sequence comes from Morus notabilis, assembly GCF_000414095.1. Classification (NCBI taxonomy): domain Eukaryota; kingdom Viridiplantae; phylum Streptophyta; class Magnoliopsida; order Rosales; family Moraceae; genus Morus; species Morus notabilis. The sequence goes on from NW_010362289.1 coordinate 207,197, forward strand.
GGAGAGGGGAAGAAGGAGGAGATAAGGGTGAGGACGGAGGTGAAGGTGTATGAGAACGAGAGGGAGGCTGAGGTGGCGGAGGCGAATGCGGTGCTGGCGAAGAAGAAGGCAGCGTGGACGAAGCAGTCGCAGGTGGCGGAGGTGGAGGCCGGGAAGGAGGTGGCGCTGAGGGAGGCGGAGCTGCAGATGGAGGTCGAGAGGATGAACGCCTTGACCAGGACGGAGAAGCTCAAGGCTGAGTTCCTTAGCAAAGCTAGCGTTGACTATGAGACCAAGGTAAAGCTTATGTGGAAAATCGATTTGGTTGGGTTTTGAGTGTTTTTGTTTTCCACGGTTTTTTTTTTAAATAAAAATGGGAGAAAAATAGTGTTTGACACAATTAAAGATAAAAAATAAAAATAAAAATAATTTTTTGATTTAGTCGTTTTTTATTTTTTGTTTTCGTTTTCTCATCTTTTGAGCATAGAGGGAGAGAGAGATATTAATGAATTTTTTATACTGAATACAATCTCTTAATAAAACTACCAAATGTATTTTCAAAAATGATTTATGTTTGAAATTGAAACCGTTTCCATTTCCATTTTTATACAAAAAAATAAAATCATTTTAAAACGAATTTTAAACCCTCTTTATTTTTTGCTTTTATTAATTTTTTGAGGCTTTTTTTCGGTGATTATTATGCTCATAATCTCATTGTTAGAATCAATGGTTGTTTTTGTTTGTATGTTCTCTATTTTCAAAAGCACTTATTAGTAATTCTGAACTGTGAGCGCGTTTGCTAATAGGAATAGAACCAAAAAATAGGAAACAAATTCTGTGGAATTAAGTTCTAGAATCCAATAAACTTTAATGGAGTTATTCTACTCTTTCTAGTAGAAGTTTCGATTTTAGTGAAGAGCTCGAAGAGAGGGATTTGCAGAGGAAAATATTATAATGAGTTACGAATCATGACACGAATTCTCATACTAAATACTTCATGAAGATTCTAATCTCTAGGCTAAAGTTGTACAGCAAAGAGGGCACTTGTCCTGTTTTTAGATTAATCAATAGTTAATCAACCGACTAGAATTAACCACAATTAACTATACTAATTAGAGGTGACGTTTGGTTCATGGGTTTAAAATCATAGTTCATGATTCTGATTTCTGAAATTTAAATTTTTTGTGAGAAAAAAACTCTGTTGCGGAATTAAGAACCATGATCATAAACCAGATAGAACCCTTAAAACAAACGTCACTAGAATTATTTCTAATAGTATATTATAACAACAATTATATAATATTAAGAGATTCTCTAGTACACTTGGTGTACTAGTAGACTAAGTGCCTGTTTGGAATCATTTCTAAAAATATTTTTCACGTTTTTCAAGAATAAAAAAATGAAAATGCTCTCACAAATGCGTTTGGCACCCCATTTCCTGAAAAATAAAAATTGAAAACGTTTTTTACTTATTCTCAAAAAGTCAGCAAAACTGAAAATGATTAAGCATCGTTTTCGCTCCATTTTTCTTTCTCCGACTGCCCCCCCTCTTCATGTATATAATGTTTATTTAATGTATTATTATTTAATATTATTATTTATTTAATATGTTATTATTTTAAATATTATTACATGTTTTTAAAAATTAAACTACCAAACACAAGTTTAGTTTTTTTTTTTAAACTGAAAACAATCTCGGAATAAAACTACCAAACACATTTTCAGAAGTGATTCCAAAATGAAAATAAAAATATTTTCTTTTTTATTTTCATACAAAAAAACAAAACGAGTTCCAAACGCACAAGTTTTTTAACCATTAAATTTGTACATTTTTAACTTTTACATGATTTTATATAGATTTAAGATGTACCAAAAAGTTGGCGTACCGAAAAAAGTTCTTATAATATTTTAAGTTTTGTGAGTCTAAGTTTTTTCTTTCTTTTTTTTCAATTCAAATAATATCATTATTTTCTTACGTAATTGATATTAGTTGTTGCAGCACTATATACTATTGCATACTACGTACCATTAATTTCTTGAAAATAACTAAGTCCTCTTAACTTCTTCTTTCTCTAAACAATACACATTAGGTGCAAGAGGCGAATTGGGAGCTTTACAAGAAGCAAAAGGCAGCAGAGGCAATTCTATACGAGAAGGAAAAGGAGGCCGAGGCACGAAGGGCGATAGCGGAGGCGGAATTCTTTGCGCGGCAACAAGCGGCAGACGGAGAATTCTACGCCAAGAAGAAAGAGGCTGAGGCGCTGGTGACCTTGGGGCAAGCCCAGGGCTCGTATCTGCGCACTCTTCTCGATTCCTTGGGAGGCAACTACGGCGCTTTGAGGGACTTCTTGATGATCAACGGAGGAATGTTTCAAGAGATTGCCAAGATCAACTCTGAAGCTGTGCGTGGACTTCAGCCCAAGATTAGCATCTGGACTAATGGTAATGATCAGGGCACGGATACTGGAGCTGCGATGAAGGAGGTCGCCGGAGTCTACCGCATGCTGCCGCCGCTGTTTAAGACGGTTCACGAGCAGACCGGAATGCTGCCGCCGACATGGATGGGTGCTTTGACCAATACCACTTCCGACTCTTGAATCCAGTACTTGATTTTTTTTTCTTCTTTTTTAATTTGGTTTTTGCTGAAAAAATCTAGTACCTAATGTCCAAAGGTTTTGAAACATGATCATTAGCTTGAGTTCGAAATTTTAATGGAGTTGTTGGATTTTATAGAATTTTTATTTTTATTTTTATGAATGACATCTTTTAATTTGATTGTAGTTTTATTTTTCTTAAAGTTTTTGTTAATTTCTTAAAGTTATAAAAAGTCCTAATGATTTGACAAATCAATTCTTAAAAAAAATGATAATTTAACTTCTCAATTTGAAGATGTGTGATAACTAATTGATCATAAAATGTCACAACTACTTTTATCTCCTCTGTTAAAAAAGATTAAAAATTGATGGACTCCGTAAATTTACATCCTCCTTCAATTCCCAAACTACCCAATATTCTATTTTCTTCTCCAAAATTCCTCATCCAATTTCTCTCCTCTCCATTTTCTGCTATACCAATCACAAGCTAAAGTTCAAGTCAGATTATTAGCCCTCTCTTTCACTCGGCTTCTTTGGCAGAACTAGCATCCATTGTCCTTGTAATTTGTCGGCGTAGATTCGTAATTTACCACGGCAAATACGGAATAAAATGTCTTGTAAGAGGAACAAGTGGATAGAAGAACTGATTATTTCCATGCTTTTTGATCTTGACTGGTCCGATCTAGTCCCACTTTCGTTATCATAACGGAAGCTCTTCACCTTAGGCTCTAATTGGCTTTGTTTCAATGCTACTTTCTATTTTTCAAAAAAAAAAAAAAAGTAGATTCTCATATCATCAATTTCAGCGTGAAGAATTTGTGACATGAATGTTCTAATTCTTCCATAATAGAGCATATATACCCCTTCTCACTTTTAAACTGACATAAAAGTAAATTTTTACAAGTTTGGAAATTTAGTTTATAAATTCAGAATTATAATTCAAAATTATTCTCGACTTATGTGTATTTTTTATAAAAAAAAATACTATAACAAATTACGAACTATGATTCAAATCATGACACAAATTTTTGCACTAAACACTCTCTAAAATATGCAGCTCAAATCCTCTGGTAATGTTTGGTAGAGGGATTTATTTCCTGATTCGAATCATGATTCGTGGTTCGTTACAGTATTTTCTCTCATAAAAAATTCACATCAATCAAAAATAATTCAAATTATATGGTTTGAATCCTCCTACTAAACAGTCAAGTTTCGGTTTGGTTTCAATTTCTCTACATTTACGTTGGATTCGTTTTTTTTTCCCACTAAAATAAGGCGGCTACCCGGTACCTTGTCATGATGATTTTTCATTGAAACTCTTTTTTTCCCCGGTGAAGTATTTTATATACCTCTTAGGCAATGTAACTTTAAATGTTTTATCCTTTTTAATAAGTTCTAAAATCTTGTCCCCTACTTTCTGATATGTACTCTTCGAGTTAGTAACTGTCACGCTATTTCCAATTGAGTCTTGAGCATAAAGTTCACAAAAAAAATTATTTCAATTGGTGTCTGTTGAGAATTAAACAAGAAAAATATGTTTTTTTTTTTTTTTTGGGTTAACACAAAGATGTGATTTTGCTTTGTTTAGAAATTTTTTGGTTTCTTTTTTTTTTTTTTGGCTACGAATAGAAGCTTTTTTGGTTGGTTGACTTCGAACAGAATCAAACCGTTCACCGTCGTTTCTACAACTTCCAAGGACTTTCTATAGTTTTAGAAAAAAAAAAAAAGGACATTCTATAGGATAAATCATAATAGTAGGAAGCTACTCCATAATTAAATTAAAAAGAAATGCACTATCCGGAATTGGAATTGGTTACCCAAAATCGGAGGGGAAAAAATAATTGTACTTTCACTGGAATATGCTCCCCAGGACCCAAACACCCGATCTTTTTTTTGGGGGACCCCACCAGTTCATTACCACGCTTGACACAAGCCAGTTAAATCACGCCACGCAACCACACCGCTCCACTGATCGAAGCACCAACTTGGGCCCCACCCTCTATTGTCTTAATGGGTGCTTGTGACGACACAGTACTCTCTGACCAACACTTTCACTTTTCCAAGCAAAAGCAAGAGCAGCGAAGCCAAGCTGTATTCACAATCGACGGCTCATAAGCTCCGTTGATCACCAACTGGCGCATCCGACGGTCATAATTTGCCCAATCCACTACGCTCGTCAACATGTCCATGTCAGTGTCCCCTCGGCCCTTGCCTCGATATACTACACCCGTCAGGTGTTCTCTCTTCTCTCTCTCTCTCTCTCTCACCACTGTTTCTCTGCAACTTTCTCTCTCCTCACTCTTTCTCCCTCCTCACTCTTTCTCTCTCTATCAAACAGAAACAGCATAATCCTCCCTCTCCCTCTCCCTCTCCCTCTCGCCGTTGAAAGCCAAAGATTCTCTCTCTATCTCTCTCCTTTTCGCTTTGGTAGAACCAAAATCGAGTGTGATTATTGGAGGTATCTCTCAGTGTGCGAAGCGATGGGAATTGCGAAACCGTAATGCTGTCTGACGGTTGATTTTCCCTCCAGGAGAGTTTATTTGGCGTGCTCGATGGTTTTTGTGGAGGGAGATTAGGGTTTTCCGAGCTCTTAGAGGTATGGAGAACTCGTGGCAGGTCAAATGCGGTTCGACATTGCAGTCTTCGGCTCCGTCCCTGGCTTCCTCGTCGTCGCAGGAGCTCCGTAATCAGGTACTTCCATGGCCGTTTTCTTCTTTTTCATTTCCCTCCTTTTTTTATGATGATCGTTTTGCACGTGCTTAACTTGAGTCTCTTCCTCTAAAATCAAAGCGTATTGCGGAAAATACAGGACGAATGTTGCAGAAGTTAATTGGATAGATAAATGTAGTACGGTATTCGTTGAGGGACCGTGTTAATTGTACTATCTTTTTTGTTATATTCATCATTGTGTGTTTGTGGAGAGAAATCTTCGGTTTTCTTCTTCTTCTTCGGTACTTATATGATAGGCATTTGAGTGTGAATGCGTTAATTTATCAAACACACACACACACACACACACACACACACACATATATATATATATATATATATTGCCATTGTGCTTCTATTTGCTACAATTTGAAGTTTCCAGGATTCCGAGGGGTTTTCATAGCTTTGAGGAAAAGGTACAGGATTGATTTTGGGGTGTTTATAAAGTATGATAAGAATCTCCTTCTAGTTCATAAACTTTAAAAGTGGCAGCTCCTAAATTAGTAAAAGAGTTCTTCTGGACTACGATTAAGCTAGTAATAATGCCATGTGTCTCTTCATTCCATCAAAGAGGAAGGAATAGGTGTGCTTGCTTTATAATTTCTCTGAGGTGAGAGGAGCCTGAGGATGCCCCTTTTGCTGCAAGGAGTTTTCAAGTTTCACCTCATGGTAGTTGCAAACTATTGTGTTCTCTGCAGAAGCCTTCATTTTTGTACAAATTTGGCTGTCTGTTACTTTATTACATGATTTTGTTGCATGCGGTGTGAGGACATCTCGTTTCAGTTGGGTAGTTGTTCTAATCACCAAGTAGGTCGAAAAAGAAGAAACTTTTTTTTTTTTTTTTTATATAAATTTTTTCCTCCAAAATGAAATGCGAGTTTCAAAGTTATGGATGTTTATCTTATCTTAATTTTTTTTTTTGGTTGCTTTATCACATTTCTTGTCATGGTCCTTTATTTTCATGTTTAAGCCATATTCTAACCCGAATTCTGATTTTCATTTTAAATACAGACGGAAAGGAATGCAGGATATTACTCCTATTCACATGATCCACGTGATTTAAGTCTCAAAGTGCTTGGGACGGTGCAAGATCCCCTGCTTCCTAATTATCCAGATTTAAGCTTCCAAAAATCAGGACATGTAAACCTTGGAAATTCTTTTCTGGCTCTCTTATCAGGGCCACCATCTCTCTTGCAGTGTGATTTTAAGGAGTTATCGAATTCAAAACTTATGAGTGATGGTAGTAGTGTTATTGTCAATGCTATTGGAAACGGGATCCCACTGAGATTTAGTGGGTCACCATTAGAATATATGAGTGAGCAAAATTTGCAACCTGGAGTAGCTTTTAGTCCCTCTAACTCAACAAGGGGTGTAGAGGCTTCCAACTGTAATACCAATTCCGTTCTGCCTGGACTTCAGAGTCCAGACGTGGAAACAACAACCGTCCATTGCATGGTCCCTAGTAGTGAGAAGGCAAAGGGTTCCTTATCCATAAATGGGGAATGGCATGGTGCAGTCGCTCCAAATACAGGGAAGCTTTCTAGCACAAAAGTGCAAACTTCACAAATGAAGTCTCTAGAAGAAAACTCTTCCATTTCTAATCAGTATCAGTCATCCAAGGTTCTGAGTGAGTGTCCCCGGGTTTTTTGCTTGGGTACTGGTGAGTGCTTCAACCCCCTTTGTTTTATCAATTGTAGTTTGCAGTATTTGCATGGTACTTTCTGATGTTTGATTTGATGGTTTTATCTTTCAAATAGGTGGATATCTACTTATCAGTAATACCGGACTTCTTGGGATTGTTTGCTCATGTCATTCTCTGCACATGTCTGTCTTAAAATTTTGTGAGGTTGGTCCGTGATTTTTATGCTACTAAGAAGGTTTGGTATAATTCAATCTCGTCCATGTAGCTTAGGCACAAATGAACTCTCTAACTGTTTTTGTTTTGTAGCATTCAGGATTATGTGGTGTTAACCCTGGGGATGCTGTTTGTATGGACAATGGTCAAACCATTGCTCAGTGGCGGAAACTCTACTTCCAAAAGTTTGGGGTATGATTTTTATGTTAAAATAATGTAGTTTTGTTTCATGTTCTTTTTTGCATGTTATTTGAAAGGTGTATGAATTTCTGGTGTATCCATGAGCGTACGTGAGAAAGCATGGGGTATATATTGCAGATAATTTGTCCTTTGGAAACACACACACACGCACTCACATGTATGGATGTATGTACTGCATTCCCGAAATATATGTCACCTTTGCTCATTATAGGCATAGGGATCAATGATATCCCATAACTGTGCATATAATTTCATATAGGTGCTGGTAAGGGTCATATGAGACCATTATTACTCCCTTTATTTTTAATCTTTATTATTTCTTAAGTATAATTTCTTTGTTGATAATAAGGTAGGGTTTTGGAGAATTGTTTGGTCTTGGTCTTTCCATGATATAGCTTCCTTTCTTACCTTTTGGTTCTTTGGCTCTTGGCTTAGGTGGTGAAGGAGTGTGGAATGAGCATGAGGGTGTCTTTTGTCTCAAATTTCTCAAATAGCATTGTGTTCAACTTGAGCATTTCCTTGTAGTCAGTCATAATAGTTTTCTATTTAAACTGTGTTTTCTTTTGAATCGTGAATTGAATTTTTGATTTGCATGTGTTTGAAGCAACGAGAACACTGGATGGTGACGTTTTTATGATGCTTTAGATTAGGGTTTCAGAAGAGCAAATTGATTGGGACTGGCCGGAAGGATTATCAGCAACTTCTGGTTTGGTGAAATCTAGAACGACTTTGCCCAATATTTCACATTTGGCTCATTCATCTGGAGGTTTATCAAGGTCTGGACAACTTTCAGATAATGCAATGTTATCAAACCTTCATACTAACCAGAGTATGGTTATTGATGCTTCGCAAAATAAACAAAAGAGGGATGCTCAGGCCAGTAACATACCTCTCAAGGGTTTAATTGACACTTCTCAGAGCAATATGCACCCTGCAGTAGGTTCCCGGGTAACCAATTCAACAGTATCCAAATCTGTTGGCAGTGGTCTACAAGATGGTTGTCAGTCCATTTCTGCTTATACTGATTTTATTTTGAAGAACAGAGATTTGTCCATTACCCGTCCTTCTATGCAGGATTTGAGAACCATAAGTCAAAAGTCTGATTTCACCATGTTTAAAAATGCACCAAATAGCATCTTTGTGGGCAGGGATGCTGCTTTTTCAAATATTGAGTTGAAGCTCGGGCAACCATATCAATCAAGTCAAAATTCAAAAATTTCAGATCGACAAGCACTGGGATCACATTTATTGGACACAGTCATTAATCCTTCAAAGTTGGTCTTCCCTGGGCAGATGATACACAATAGTGCGTCAAGATGTCTTCCTTAAACAAACCTCATTTTCTATCTTCTATAAGTTATTCCTTTATTTCCATTTTTGCCTTAATTTGATTAACAATTTGTGTGACAAATACTTTTATAACCTTGCTGCATTGCAGGCTGCAGGGGAAAGGTGGAACTTGGGCAATCTCTGTACTTTGCTACTGGCTCATGTAGTCCCAACATGAAAAGAGAACAAAACCAGTTGAACCTTGGGAACAATGGATTTGAAGGTAGCAATATCAACAGTGCTTCTATACTAGAGAAATCCAGAGGCAACCTGGTGCAGAGTGCAGTGGTTCCACTAACCAATTTCAACCTTTTAGCTGAGAACAATGTGCAAATAAAGCCCAGCGATAATATTCTCAATTGCTTAGAGCACACTGCAAACCACACACAGTATTATGAACCTCGCTTTGCCAAGTGTGATTCATCCAATGTCCTGTGGAACAGTGGAAATGGCTTAGAAAGGCAATTAAACATTAATGAAATGAGTTCCCATGGACTAATTGACAAGGGTAAAGGGGTGAAACTTATTTCAGAGGGATCTTACTTGAAGGATCCAGGGAGTAGAATTCACAAAGAATTTGAGTTTTCAACCTCTCGTTCTCAGGTTCCAGCATCACAAGGAAGCAGCTCTGATTTATATCAGTGGTCTACTGTACCACTTGAGGCACCTGAAGTCAGAAAATTATGTAATTATCCTGAGAATATTCCTTCCTTTGGAAATTGTCTAAATGTTGATCATGTCAGTCAGAGATCTTTCACTTCATCTGTTGGATCTGGGATAATTTTACCATCACAAGTCGTTACAAAGGGCCACCCTTTGGCGACATCAACTCATTTGTTAGATCAGACTCCATCATTGCACAGAGAAGAGAGCATTGGTGTTAGCCCCCATCTCCTTGATGATAATTTACGAATGCTTGCACTGAGGCAAATATTGGAGTTATCTAAGCAACAACATGCCTTTCCTTCTTTTGGAATGAACAAACGGGATGGAAGATGTGATGGTGTTTCTTATTTACATCATTCCTTTGCTGAGTCTCCAGCAGCTGGGGAACAATTTAATGGACCCGGTCCAATCAGTAGTAGGGAAGTTTCTGAAGCCACTGCAAAAGCACGCTTAGGCCTAGCTGGTGCTACTAGTAAGTTTAGTGGCGATGAAGGTTTTTCTTCTTTGATTGGCAAGTTTACAGTTGCTTTTTGACTATTAATTAAAAAATTTTCTTAAAGAGTAATCTTATTTTTATTGTTGCATTCTGGAATATTCACAATAATTTTTGTCTTGGAACAGGCATGACTGGCTGCTGTGATTTGTCGACACTGATAAGAGGAATTCCAATACATACGAAAGAAATTGCTGTTCAAGGTCAACGTTCTAGTGAGCAGTCCTCAATGAGGTTGGTGTAGCAGCCCCCATAAATAACTCTTGGCATCTTACTCTATAGATTTTGTATCACATTTTCTCCCTGAAAGGATCATATCAGCTTTCTTTAAGTCTGATGTTTTTCTTTTTCCTTTTTCCTTTTTTTTTTTTCCTTTGTAAATGTTTGAGACATCGTAGAAATGAAAAGAATGTTGCTGGACCAAGTGAGCATGAAAAACGCTGCAGAGTACCTTCTATGTGTTCCCAGCGCAGCTGCAATTGCTCAGTACATATGAATTGTTTTACGACGAATTTGGAGTCAACAGTTGGAAGCTGTCCTATTGCCTTAAAGGAGCAAAGAGGATTGGTAAATGGAGAAGCATCTGTCATATTTGGTTCAAAGTTTGCTAAGAATCATATTGTTCAAAATGATGAAATCATTTCTTCAGATCAAGGAGAAAAATTAAATGAGAAACTACCCAACAATATCGGCGGTCATGCTTCCCAGTGGAGAGATGTTCCAAGCAAGGTGAAAAGGGTTTCTACTACGATGTGTAGGGATAGTTCTGCTGAATGCATTAATGTTACGATGCAGACAAAGAACTCCTCTAAAGAGAATGAAACTTCTAATATCTCTTCTGGATCTTCTGCCCCTGCGGTTACTCAGCTGTCAGTTGAAGTTAACAAGACGGATTACTCTTGTGCTGATGCTGGAAATACTGGGTGCGTTAGCAATCTCGTAGTTGATGAAGGATCAGGCATAGACAAATGCTGGTCATCAGATGATGCACGTGGAAGTGAAAGAAGCGAAGATTTTCATGGTGATAATTGTAAGACTAGCTTTACAGAATCTGGGTCTTCCAAGAATGCAAACTGTAAGTCGTCAAGAAGTCTTCTTGATGAGCTTAAGCTCATAAATTCTTTAACATGGAAGAAAGGTCCAAAGCAAATCCAAACCGGAACCTTCCTTAACGAAGAGGACCATCTTTCCATTAAGTTGAATAGATGCCTAAAGAAGGGGAAGAAGAATAGAGATTGTTCTTCTCTAGTACATGATGAAAGTAATGAAGGAACTAATTCCGCTGAATTTCCCTCTTCTGCATCCCAACAGATACATTCCTTATCCAGCCACAGGAAAAATTTTGGATCCTGTTCAAATCAGCAGAATTCTGAGCATAGATTGACTACATTTTCTACTATGAAGAAACCTTCTCGTAAAAGAGACATATACAAAATTTACAATGACAAAGAGGAGAAAGATGTTTCTTCGTGTGAAACTCCTGAAATATCAGCTGCAAAGAGATACAAAAAGGATTGCACTTCTACTTCTAATGGGCGGAGTCTCATTGAGGAGCAAACTCATGGTGGCTCTAGAACAAAGAATAAGTACAATTCAATAGGTTGTATGAGGTCATCTCTTAACTGCCAGGCCAATACTCGTCATTGCAAGTCTAAGCCAATAGTATGTGGGAAATATGGAGAACTATCTGATGGGGAATTGGTTGGAAACATGTCAAAACCAGCAAAAATTGTTCCACTCAGTAGGGTTCTTATGTTGGCCAGAAGATGCACACTTCCCAAGAATGAAAAACGTACATTTACTTCTATTAGAGGGATGAAGACCCACAGTGATGGAGCTGATGGATTCCACCGTTTAAGAACTGAGAAGGAAAGCCGAAGCCATGATGCTGCAGTTTCTGGTAAATTAAATAATGAAACTTTCTTGGAAATAATGAAGAATAGATGCTCCGGCAGAGATGATAAGTTTGCTGAAGATTTGTCCATGTTGGAGATAGAGAGACATGAGAACGAGAAAGCTTGTGGAAAAGAAGATAGTATTGCTCATGCTCGGTTGAAGTCAAGATCTAAGGAAATTCGCAAGCGCAGTATTTATGAACTGGCAGTTGATGGTAAACATTCACGTGCTTTCTATATATATAGTATCTATGTTGTTTTACTCGGCTCACTGAAGTAGTTTACTGCCTTCAAACTTAAAGAGTGCTTCCGGTCATACTAAAAAATTAGCCAAAGTTACTTCTAGGGCAGCTAGTCCTCAGTCTTTGTGCAAAGTTAGAGAGAGAGAGAGAGAGAGAGATCTATTCGTAGATAAGGTAACAATTTTGGTATAGTGTAAAAAGTGGCTAAATATCGTTGCTGGGACTTCAAGGTGGCAACAATTCAATAGGATGTTAGTTTCCTAAGTAGTACTTGCTGCTGGATTAATCAATGACATACAGATTGCTTGAGCCTTGAAGAACAATTGGTGCCTGCTTTACTATCTAGAACCGAATTTAATATCAGTCGGTTCAAAACTCTATTTATCTGCATGCATTCTTTTTTCTGTTTGCCTCTCACTTTTAGTTTCCTTTTCTTGTAATTTTTTTTTCTTAATAATGACATTTGCTTATCACCAGGGGAGGCTCCTCATAACAAAACTCTCTCTCTTTCAAAGGCATCAAAATGCTCTCCAGAAGTTTCAAAGGGTACAATTTTGGGCAATGGTGAAGATGGGACGCATGGATTATGCGAAGTGGCTCAAAAGTAAGCTGAGAAATGGAGTTATACTGTTATCTTATACATTTTCGACATAATTATGGACTTTTGGTTTAGCATGTATTTTATTTTTTTATTTATTTTATTTTTTGAAAACAGTTTAGCATGCAGTTAAAGTATAGCAAATTGGTAGCTTATTGTGTGTGCTTTTCGTTTAACAAATTTGTGCAGATCTCCAGACCAAATATGGTCATCTCTTCCGGTTTCAGAATCATTCTGCTGTGTCTGTGGTAGCTCAGACAAAGACGATACTAATAATTTACTGGAGTGCAATATATGTTTAATCAAAGTATGTGGCTAGTAAGATACTGTTCAAACCGAGAGTTCTTCTTAGTTTCTTTGTAAAAATAGATGCTATTAATTAGCTCATGATTTGCAGGTGCACCAAGCTTGCTATGGTGTTTCCAGAGCACCTAAAGGCCATTGGTATTGCAGACCATGTCGGACGAGTTCAAGAAACATTGTAAGCAAAAGGGTTTTGTTTCTTTCTGTAGTTTAATCCGTATTGTGGCCTCATTTTGTTTGTTTATCCTGCGTGCCTTGGTATGCAAGTCTTGTTTTATGATTTTTTTTTGTTGGATTACTTTCTCCTCATATAAACCTTACCTTAAATATAATCGTGATGAAATTGGTTGCTTTAACCCCGTTGCTCCTTGGAGCCATCAAACCTATTTTTTTTTTTATATATATATATTTAATGGAGCCCAATGTTGTAATGGAAAAGTTAATAAGAATGATATATTTGTGGGCAAAATATAAATTAATACAAAGCTGAAGTCGGAAGGGCTATTAACTGTAGCGAGACATTTAATTTTTTTGGACATGAAGATGACTTTTGTTAAAAGAATATAGGTTACCAATTAATATGGTTCTGATATTATCTTTACCATGTTGTCTCGTTCTTCTTTTCTCCCTCCAGCCTTTTGATGCTCTGATAAATTTATGATTATTCCCTCTTCTAGGTTTGTGTTCTTTGTGGTTATGGAGGTGGTGCAATGACGCGAGCGCTGCGGAGTCGCACAATTGTGAAAAGTCTTTTGAGAGTTTGGAATGTTGAAACAGAATGGAAGGCTTTGTCTGTCAAGGATTTGGAAACACTGACCAGGTTGAATTCCTCTGGTCCTGAACGTGAAGAAGGTACCTCATTTCCTATGTGTCAACCTGAAAATACCAAACCATTGGCATCGGTTGTCTGCAAAATGGATATGCCATACAATGTGGATGTTTTGCGGAATTCCCTTTGTGTTAAAAAGTTAAAGGTGGATAATAGTATCACAGCAGGATTTCTTGATTCAACAACTAAGCAGTGGGTTCATATGGTTTGTGGGCTTTGGACTCCTGGAACTCGATGCCCAAACGTTGACACTATGAGTGCTTTTGATGTATCTGGTGCTCCACATCCCAGAGCAGATGTTGTAAGTACTGAACAAAATAATACTTTAAGCAAGTACAGATATTAAATAGTGGAGAAATAAATTGTCTTTTTGATAATCATGAGCTCAGCTATTTCCGATGGTGGTTAATTTTTGGGAAAACTTGTCTTTTATAGTGGAGAAATAAATTGCACCTCTTTTCAACTTTTATTATCACCAAGTTAAAGTTAGATTAAGAGATTCTTCCTTCAAGTAACAATCGTTGCATATATTTTTTTCTTTTTCTTTTTTCCTGAAATTTGACGGGTTGTTCATGTTCTAATCCTTTTATTCCTTTTCCAGGTGTGTTCTATGTGTAATCGTCCTGGTGGCTCATGTATAAAGTGCAGGGTTTTAAACTGTTCTGTTCGGTTTCATCCCTGGTGTGCTCATCAGAAGGTCTCTGCTCTTGTTATGTTGAGGAAAGGGATCAGTATTGTTTTTTGTTCCTACCGCATTTATGACCTTTGCAGGGCTTCTCTCACGTCTACCATAAACTTTGTTCTTTGTCTGCAGGGTCTGTTACAAAGTGAGGTTGAAGGTATTGATAACGAGAATATTGGCTTTTACGGAAGATGTGCACGTCATGCTACACATCCAATGTGTGAATCTGATTCTGACCCAGCTGACACTGACAGGGTAGCTGGTGGTTCAGCAGTAGAGGAATTAACGTGTGCAAGGACTGAGGTATATTACACGTTGTTTGAGACTACATCCTTCCTTTACCTGCATGTGTTAAAAGGTCGAGTATGGATTCACTGGGTTACCTGAGGTTGAAATGGATTTGTCTGTTCTTTGTTCTTTTGGATTTCTGCAGGGTTACAAGGGCCGTAAACGTGATGGCGTTAGGCATAATTATTGTCAATCAAAGGGCAAAGTTGGATGCTATGTTCCTCAGGAGCAGTTAAATGCTTGGATTCACATTAATGGGCAGAAGTCATGCATACAGGGGGTTCATAGACTACCCACATCAGACATTGAACATGATTGTCGGGTATGTTAAAACGCTTTTTTATACATTGCCTCAAATAGACATGTATGCAGAACGTGCTTCTTGTAGAAACTTGGGGTGTCTTTTATTATCGGCATGTACATTTGCTTACAATTGAATAAGATTCCTGCACATAAACGCAGAACTCTGCCTTCTGGTTTTGTTCTTTATTTTGTGAAAGTTTAGGAGAAAGTTTGAGTGTTCATATAAGCTTGCAAATTCCATTTAAAAAGTTCTTTTTTGTTCATTCATTATTTTAGCAGAATACTGTATTAATTAGATTAAATCCATGCTATAGCTGTTTTACCATGTTGCTTTTGCTATCGCAGAAGGAATATGCTCGTTACAAACAAGGAAAGGGTTGGAAACATCTGGTGGTTTATAAGTCTGGAATACATGCCCTTGGCCTTTACACATCTCGGTTCATATCCCGCAGTGAAATGGTTAGATATTCTCAAGTCTATGACATGGAAATTACTGTTAATATAATTGAGTATGTGGTGCTGTTTTTTTTTTAATTTTAACTGCAAGTACGATGTATTTTTATGCCTTTGTAGGTTGTTGAGTATGTTGGTGAGATTGTGGGGCAACGTGTTGCTGATAAGAGGGAAAATGAGTATCAGTCCGGAAGAAAACTTCAGTATAAAAGTGCTTGCTACTTTTTCCGGATCGATAAAGAGCATATTATTGATGCTACACGCAAAGGAGGAATTGCTCGCTTTGTTAACCATTCATGTCTGGTAATGTTGCTATTCTAGATTGAGTTCAATTCTTGTTTAGAAAGTATTATCCTTGGCTAATGTTATATATCCCCACTGGTGATCATCTGCACCTTTTTAACCTATCACAAATTCGCGTGTTAACTCTAAAACTCACTGATTATGATACAGGGTCAAGGTCCTAGACAGTCTTATATGTCAATCTTTAATTGGTTAAAAAACCAATTGGTTTAAACAAAGTGGTCAATTATTTTTTCTATTTTTATTTTTTAACCACATCAAATCAAATGAATAAATAACTTTTTTTGTCTTTTTGGTTAAAGCACCTCTGACTTCGCAAGATACATGGCGAAGTGTTCTATGTTTGCACCCATTATATGCTTCAACTCATTTTTCTTGTTTATCGTGTCCTTTTTTGATCTGCATGCTTTAGCCCAATTGCGTCGCCAAAGTGATATCCATAAGGAATGAAAAAAAGGTAAGTTTGAACTCGTCATCTTTCTTTCTTTTTTATTTTATTTTATTTTTATTAAGATTAACACCCTCTCTTTTACCCTTCTGTGCCTGTTTAACTGTCAAGTAAATCTTTTTCTATTCCTTGCTGGGTTCATAGGTTGTCTTTTTTGCGGAGAGAGACATTTTTCCTGGAGAAGAGATTACGTACGACTACCATTTTAACCATGAGGATGAAGGTAAGAAGATACCATGTTTTTGCAATTCAAAGAATTGCAGACGCTACTTGAACTAAGAATACAACATTTGTTTCTCGTGTAAATGGTATTGGAGAAGATGCGGGTCACGTGATTGTGGGTATCTCATCATCAAGTGTACCCTATTTTTTACACTCAAAAGTGAATAGAAAGGAAGCTAGTCACCATGGTAATACTAATGTGTATATAAATTTGCAGGTTTTTTTTTTTTTTTGGGTGAGAAATATGATATTGACAAGCTTTCGTGCTAATATTTAAATAAAAGCTATTTAAAGTGAGAACCTCTAATTTCCCCAATTACTGATTCAAGATAAAAAATAAAAAATAAAAAAAAAATCACCAAACGAGTTGAAATTAGTGCATGAGAAATGATAGCATTTGTTTTTCTTAGCGAAAAATGTGTTTGGATAAGCTGCCTCTTTACATACGTCTTTAATCCATTTAAGCCTCCTTTAATATTATCGAAGTCCTGAAACTATTGAAGAACTTCGGTCTGCTATTCGATCGAGGGGATCGAAATGGGTAATTTCATATAGACATTCTCTATGAACTAATACAAGATGACATGTTGACAGAATCATCGACCAAAATGCAATCTAAGCTACAAACATCAAAGGAACTCGGATGCGGGATACTAGAGTCCGTTCAAGATTCAACAACATTATCCGAGTATTACTTTTAGCCAAAAAAAAAAAAAGTATTACGAACCAAGAAAATCCTTCCATTTTATATAATTATAGATTATAGATTATAGATTGTCAAAATAAAACCGGAGGGATACATTTGTGTATACTTATGTGCATAAACCGAAACAAAGAAGGCTCTTTGTCCAACACAGTGGAATGCATATTTACGAAAAAGTCGAGAAGCCGCTCATACAATATAGTTAGTCTCTACAGCGGCTTCAGCCCACTCGTCTATGATCCCCAATTTGGAATGTTTGCCGTGGCCTCATTGACCATTTTCACAAGAGTTACCTGCCAACACACAAGATAGTTAAATTTATAGGTTTCTACTTGCCCCAGCTCAACTTTTGAAATTTCTTTACACAAATTGTTTGTTTTTTTTTTGTTTTTTGTTGGAAAATTTCAGATGTGCCCCCCACATTACGAGAAAAATTCTATTCTCGCCCCACTCAGTAATTGAAATTCATAACTATGTCCTTAGCTAATAAAGAATCCATCGCTTAATTTTTTCAGTACTGCGCCTGGCAAAATATTCCGGCTCCGCCACAAGTAAGGGTTTTTTCTGTTCCCATAGCCTAGACAAATTGACTCAACCAACAACACCCTTACGCCAATTCTCTCACCCTCCATAGTTGTTAGCGCGTCATTGAGAGTCTGAGACCTAGTCCAGAAAGGGCTGTCCTAAAAATAGTAATTACAAACTGTTAACTTTTAGACTCTGCATATCTACCAGTATTCTTCTCTCCATCCCTATAGCTGGCAAGCATGTTCTCACGTCCCAGTCTAGGACCACAGATATTTTATACTTAATAAGCAGCCAAACTTAAACCTACTAAAAACCTAGCCATCCTCCAAGTCGACATTATATTGACATTTTGTCTATTGATAGTTCAATGGGGAATCTTTTGACTAGACGATACTAACATAGATCCAAAGAAGAAGAAAGAACAAGGCAATAAATAATGAGACAACGGAAAAAAGAGTCGGCCTTGACTAGTTCCTCTGGATCAGCTAATCGGATCCACATAGATGGCCAATATATCATATAAAATAAATCTGACAAAAATCCTGGCTAAAATAATAATAATAATAAAACCAGATTGCCAACTAACAGGAAAAGGGTGGACCAAACGACAGTACTGAAATTTATGTAAAAAATCAATAGTATATTATTATCTTATTAATAAAGATTCTCCCTCAGACCCTCTTTATCTCTCTCTAAGATGTGAACTTATGATCATGACCTACTCATTTATCCTCATTCCCCTCCTTTTACTTTCATCCAAAAACTCAATGAGCTGATGAGCACTTGTACCAACTCTTATGCAAGTCACCCCAGTTCTCGCCCGTATCTAAAATGTTCAGGGAAGAAAAGTTTCTGAACAGAAAAACTTAACACTATTCATAGAGGCAAGTGGTCGAAGTGATATTTTCGTTAAAGATATTACACCTATATTTTATGGTACGCGATGACATGATAGGACTACAAGGTAGAATGAAACATACCACACTTTCTGCAACACCAGGTGGAGGTAGAGGAAGGTTTCTTGGCATAGGAACCTGGGTAAAAGACCTTTTGTCGAACCTCCATTCTCCAATCTTTCCATAGGTTAATTCACCCTAAATATCGGAGCAATGAACAAAGACAATAAATTAACAGTTCTTTTCCGGCTAAATCGAATGCAGACAGCAAGATGCGATGCCTGATGAGTACTACCGCTTCCATGTTGAAAAATAAATCAATAACAAAGTACCTTCAAATTGTAGTCACATCCATAAGTATAATGAATTATGAACTTGTTCCCAACTTCTTTATCCCATGGAGGCTGACATGCACCGCAAAAAAGCAAGAAGTATTATTTTAAGACAAGTAAAATAAAATACAATTAAGAAGGCTGAAAATCATGGGAAAAAAAGCATATTTAAAGGGATTTCCAGTAATAATTGGAAGAAAAAGTATGTTGGAACTAGGAAAATGACAAATCAACAATAGTTTTACTTTCCGGAAAAGTTCAAGATAGCGTGAAAGTAATGCATGTATGGCATTGGCGGGAACGGATGAACTTATTGTTTCCAATCTCTAAATGACTAGGAAAATCTCTTAAGAACATGAACAGTAATATGCGATATTATTACGAGGCGCACATAAACAAATTGACGTTTTAGATATACACATGATAAAAGTTTAATCTTTGAGAAATGTTAAGAACTTCATGGAAACACCTTAGTGTTGCGTGTAGATTGTATAATCGACAAAGTGTGTGATAGTTTCAATAGATAAAATATAAAACGTGATAAATATTTCATTAAGTTGAAATCATGGTATACTCATATTGTAAACGAAGAAAGAAATGATAATCCAACCAACCTGAATCATGAAATCCTTGTATAAGATGTTACCAACGCCGTGTAGAGCAGACGAAACAGCATAAGCATACCTATTTCAGGATACAAAACTAAGTAAGACGTAAAGAACCAAATGTAAGGCCATTAAAGAAGAGGAGTTCATTATAGGGCACACATTTCAAGAACCCAACCAAAAGCTTTGTCTGTTTCGGGATCCTTCTTCATTGCCAAGGAAACATTCATCCAAGTTGGAGCAATCTTCTTGAGAGATTCCTGTAAATATTTAATTGAATATTAGCACACAACTAAAAAGAGGATTAAATTCATAAACTGCCACTGCATGTTTAGCATTGTAACAATATGCCCCCCGAGTTTGCTTTGAAATTGCACCAAATTTTCTGCCTCCGCTAACCTTCTGAAAAGATAAAATTGCATACCTTTCCAACAATGACAGGAGAATTCCCAATTGGGTCGATTCTGGTTATTCGTCCTTTGTCCTCGGGGAAGTACTTCCTGAGGACTTTCTCATATTTTTTCGGTTCAATATAAAAAAAGGGAAATGCAGCTCCAAGCCCATCTGTAGATAAGTTGGGTATAGGCTTAACAATAATATGATCTGGCTCCGCCATCAGTATGTAACTGGATACACACAAGAATAACACATACAACGTCAAGCCAAGCAAAAGTAAAGACAACGGACAACCAACTCATCAAAAATTGGAACTAAGAAACAAATGGTATCTCTTACTCTTCCTTAATGTCAGCTTTCTGAAGCCATTGGACAAATGCCCATGGCCTGTTGAGAACTATATAACCCTGTGTGGAGAAGAAATGAGGTTAGCAACTGTTAGAAAGTAATTTCTTATAGCACATACAACAACAGTCAAAAAGACAGTAACAACTAATTTGATCCACTAATGTGATAATCACACCCAACGTGAGAGCCATATACACTTTCAGTCACCGCAAAATTTCATTATAACGGAAAAGAAAGAAGATTACAAGAGAATCGCAATCCTCGCGCTTCTCACACAACAGTTAATACACTGATCAGCAAGTCATTGGCAACTCTAAATTCTTATCATGTAGCTCGAATGAAAGGAGAAACAAAAAAGAAGTCTATATCAACAACGACAAGAATTATAAAAACAATACATCAAAACAAAAAGGCATGAAACTAAGAGCTAAACAAGAGCACGAAGTCAACGCCGATTCAAACGACGGCACTAAAACCACCAAGTCCGAAAACAATGCAATCCTCAGCTTCTTTTTCACTCACTCGAAGAATAAAAACCCAAACTTTCCATTCACCGCCCCCCCCCCCAAAAAAAAAAAAAAAAAAAAAAAAACTTCCCCATTAGAAATTCGAAGACTTTTTTTTTGGGTGAAAATAAAAGGGTATAGATGAGAAAGATGAACCTGATCCATTCCAGCGGGCAAAGGCTGAGCGACGAAGGTGGGGATCTCGTCCGTGAAGTTGTCGGGATTGCCGGAGTGGAGGATTCTGGTGAAGCCGCCCATCTCGGAATTGGGAGAGTCCTTGAACTTCTTGAACCAGTAGTACATGATCCGGCACTGCCACGTGTTGTAGACGGAGTCCGATGCCGTCACCGCCGTGTGGAAGAGCCGCTTCTGCTTGGAGCTCGCCTTGGAGCGCTCTAACGGCATCTTAATAATGGGGTCCACCGAGATCGACGAATGCCGTGACGGCCCCGGGAAGTCCTGCTTCAGAGGGGCATTCGCCGATATTATTATGTTGTATGTGATCAGAGCTACCGAGAACGTTACCAGTGCGCTGAAGAACAAATTCCCACAACCCATTTTCTCTTCTTTCTTTCCCTTTTTTTTTTTTTTGGGTTTTTTCTTTTCTTTTTGGTTTTTCCCCCTCTCTTTAAGTATCAACGCCTATCTCTCTCTCTCTCTGTTTCTGTACATATATTATCCATGATTCCATGAAGTTGTGTATGTCAACTATACAGAAAGAAAAACGTTTTTTTTTTCTTTTGCTACTCTCTCTGTGGGACTAAAATATAGAGTGGAGGCCCCTAGAGGGAAGGAAGATAATTGGCGGGTTCGGGAAGTCGTCGCCGTCTGGCTGGTGAAGAAATTTGGCTGGCAATTTTCCCTTTAGATTTTGCATTCATGGGCTTGTTTCTCTACTACGTGGGCCTTTTATTTCTTATTGGGCTTCAGAGAAATTGAGCCTTGAACAAGAAGTGAACCAAAACAGAAGATTAGTGTTGGACTTGGATCCGAAGGAAAGCAGCGTAAATTACGCTGCTCTACTGTGTAGTCAACACGCTTAAGGCGCTCCTTCCCTAGTGCATCCTCCCTACATGTTCTCTGATGGGAACAGGGAATAAACCTAACGATCATCTCCAAATAATAATAATAATAATAATAACAAAAACAAAAACAATAATCTCTGGAGCAAATATGTTATCACATACAGGGTATACTTTAAAAAAAAAAAAATCATCAAGTAAACTAAATTTCCTCTTATTCTCTTTTAAACAAAAGGAAAAAAAAAAACAAATTTTCTTCGTATTATGAGAATACCTATGATAAAAGCAAACTTTAATCCCGTCATTCAACGCAAAATGTCAAGAGAGCATCAACGGAGGACAGTGGAATCCTCAAGCACGAAAATATAATAAGAAATGTGTCGAATATAATTATTATTATTTTTCTTTTTTTTAAAGAAAGTGTGGAATTAATTCTACCAAGCTAGACTGAAAAGTAAAAAGAAAAGACATTTATTACGTATATTACATAATATTACAAAATTAATGGAAAATATATATGACAGTCATACAGGTAGAACTTGCAAAAACAAGTCAAACTCTTCAACTCATTGCGTTAATATAAAACCTGCAACCATGAGCTGTTGCGCCTTCCTTCCGTCATTGCAGATTGTTGAAACACAAAGATGCTTCTCTTGCTTCCCTCTCTTTCATTGTCCGTCTGAAAAAATCCCAAATAAAAAATAAAGTAAACCAACCAGATATCCTTTTATAACATCTTTCTAGTCGGACAATATGCCATTTGATCTATAGAAGAATATACAAAGAAAAATACGAACTTCAGAGATATAGCTAGCTACCTTAAGAAGAAACAAAGAGCCTATGTTTTACTTTGTTATAAATTACAGTCTTGAGTTATCTCTCAACAGCCTCTCGAACGTGAGGAAACCGAGAAGCCCATCGATTATATCCTAAAACACGTCGACAACAGGGGAAAAAAAAAATCAACGATCTTACCAAGAATAGATTTTATGTCATCTGAAATAATCAACGCTCGTAACTATACTCATATCAGGCAAACCTGCTGTAACAATCTCTAGAAGATCCATATTTGCTTCGGCATCACTAGACATACCCTGCAATAAATGTGAAAGGAAGGATGAAAGTTTCTAGCATTTCAACACTAGTTAAAATAATCAAAACAAAACTACAGTTTGATGAAATTAGTCATAAACATATGCACCAGAAGGCATGTAAGAGATAAAACATAATAATCCAAACGAAGTATAATCCTCAACATTTTGGAACACATCAATAATCCAAAAATTAAATTTTTGGCTAAATGTTGGTCCTGTGCCTCAGTTTCCCTTCCTAGAGACAACAAATAAAAATGATGTGAAACCAAACGTAACAATACCTGTCCCCAAGAAGCCATACTTCTAGCAATGAGCCGACAGAGGCTGTTAAGAGTGCTTTCATCGAAGTTTGAATGACCGACAAGAGCATCCTCCGATGTAAAATCAAATAGCAGTGAGCAAATGCTTGATGCCATCATTGTAACTGATGGATCATTGATGTTCTCTGCATAACACGTACATGAATTTCAATGAAGACGCACGACTAGCAACATCATCTTTTGTATTTTAATTTTGAAAGCAAGAAAAAAAGAGAAGACAGTCAAGATGATGGCATCATAAACGACGTCACATCAGATGAGGAAAATGATACTTCTACACTAGGAAGTGTAATTGGCTTCCAAGGAAGGCAATCAGTACGTGGTACCTGTCCAATATGCCAATGCCTTCAAGAATTTAGTAACAGTTGATTCATCCAAGGGGAACAGCAGTTGCTCTTTCTGCTTATCAAAACAAAGAAGGTTAAATGCTTCAAAAGGACTGATAAAAGAAGTCACATGGCTGCATATAATTAGAATAAGCTACCTTCAAAAAAAGATTCAGGATTGTGTCACATGCCAAAAAGATGCTGCCATTATCCTCAACCATACAACTGTCTCGCCCAATCAAATTTACAAGGCAATCAATAACCTGCATAGACTCAACAGGAGTGTTAAATTGCTTTCAGAGAAAAAAGATGATTCATATTCTCAATCCATCAACATGACCTGGAATCATAATGAAATTTAACTCACTTTACAGCTTTTAACCAATCAAATTCCATTTGATATGCTTCAGAATAACATAAAGTCAAGTGCAGGATAAAACTTGCAAAGAATAGAGGTAAAAATGGCCATGCCCAAACATTTGATGAATGGACACAAAAAAGATAAGATATTTTTCATACTGACTTACAGCTTTATGCCCTCCACAAGAAACCAAGGCTTTACATCCTTCAGTCTTCATTGTCAATTGACACAGCATTGGAAGCAAAAAGCATACCGAGTAGAAGGGTCTGTCATTAGAATGGTTACAAACCACGGTCATACTTCATGTTTAACATAAACTAATATTGATGTATTTAATGAATAATATATTGAAACAATATATTGAATCATGAGATTCAATACATCCTGTTTAGTAGAAAGACGGATATTCCTTGCTCATTATCAAACAATCACTTATTCACAAACATCCTATGGGGCTAATAGTTTTCATTTCCCATCTCATGGAAAAAAACCCTCTCACAATGGGAGAAAGAATTCAGTCCATTAGAGAATCGTAATAGCAAAGTTACAAACCTGGTTTCCTCTTCACTTTCGATAGAAAGCATAAACCCCAATAATTCTCTGACCTTCTCTTTGCATGCAAGAGGTGTTTCTGCAAGATAGCTGAAACATACACATGTTGACACGAACAAATCAACTGCCAAGTTCTAATAACATACACAGACAGAACATTATGACCTCTTCACTGTAGCATCATTAAATAAAAAAAAATTAAAAAAAGAAAGAAAAGAAGAGCCACCCCCAAAAGCTAATATGGAACTCTTATTGTAATTTGTTCCAACTAACCTTCTGTAATAATAGGAGATTTTATGGTTCTTTTTTCTTTTTTCCTCACTAGAGCAATTTAAAATGAATTTTATGAAACAATTTCTCATGTAAATATGCACTGAAAGACCAGATATAGTCTTTGGTAATGCATGGTCGTACCAAACCTCATATCACAGAAGGATATTGTCAACGAAGGTAAGAACATATGCACACATAGAGGGTCTTCCCAATCATCAACAAAGCTTGAAAAGCTAGTTTAACATAAAGAAGCAAGCATACCTCCCAATAACTCGCACTGAAGCAAGAAGATCATCTCCTTTCCTTTGTCCATGTTCCTGTAAGAATCAAACGTCAAAAAAGAAAAAAGAAAAAAAAAAGAAAAGAACAAAACATAATTTTCAATACATCAAAATCACTGTCATTACCTTCGCATCTCGTAAGTATTCTAGAACTACATCAATTGTCTCATTAAGTCCCTTGATCACCTTTGTAGAAGTACTATCATCAAGAAGGTCCCCTAATAGGGTAAAGAAGATTAACATTATCACAAAAAAAAAAAAAAAAGATATATATATATATATATATAGAGAGAGAGAGAGAGAGAGAGAGAGAGCTTAAGCACACATTAGACCCTTCAGGCGCACCGTTTCAACAAGATCATGCATACTCATTTGTTACTCCTTGACTTATAAAAAAAGAAGATGACACTCACGGGTTCAAATATTTGAGAATTTACAGCATACCTTCATTCTCGCTCAAGTTTGATATAAGTTTAATTATCTTTTCAACTAAGGAGAAGGCAATGGCGACATTTCGTTGCTTGAGATGGATTGTCTCATCAAAGGATGAAGAACTCTTCGATGCTTCATATTTCAAATAGGCAAGCTCATTCAGAAGAACAGCGACTTCAACACGTGATTGCCCTAGAACAAGCAGTAAGCACCTGATAAAATACACAATGCACCAAGTAGATCATCAGGCCTTTCCTCGATACATGCACAAATATAGATAAAAAAATCACAATCACATGCGTGCGTTAACTACCTAGAATTACCTAAACCTGTAGTATAGAACAAACACATGCACCACGACCACATAAAATATGCAGAGAGAAAAGATTCAGTGACTCTGTTAGCTTACCTATCAGCCGAAATAGGTTCTTCCAAATTGGGTAGTTGTATCGGACCTATTAACCACTTCTCTCCTATTATGGATATCATAGCCTTGGCCAGAATTAATGCCTGAAACTTTTCAGCAGGTGCTGCCATTAAATGACAAGAAAATTAAGTTTTTTCCTTCTGCAAGAAATGAAGACCACATATGACAAAAGACCGTTCAAATCAGTATACTGATTCCATCTATTACAAAAAATGGAAAACATACGTGACCTAAATTAGTTCAACATACCAACACGGTTCTGTAGAATAGCAGCAATACCGTTGCGCATAAAATTTGTCCAATTTTTGTTGGGCAGTACACGAAGAGCATCATAAAGTGGTGCCTACATAAAAGTGACTAAAAAATTAGCAAGTAAAAAGCATATCGCTGATATAACACTGGTTCTTCAATTAAGATGTCATAGGAAAAATTAAGTAGATGCCTCAAAGTATAAAAGCATAGAAGTGGCCAAAGACTTAAACATTTTCCTTTTGCCTTTGGAAAAGAAGTGATGCAACCAAGAGCAAATAATAGAAAACGTAGCAAAAATTTGCTAACAAACCTTTCTTAATTTAAGTTAGCATGTTTCATTAGCTAAATGTCTTGTAAATAAAATATGAACAATATTGCATACCAAATAGTTTGAGGAGAATATGGCAGACAATAGGTGCAGTGCTTCAAATTTGACAGCATCGTGCAAGACAGCAAACTGCCTTGCAATTGTGGCCACCTAAATTTAAAGGAAACACTAACTAAATCAGATTATATATATATATATATGTATATTCGACAAAAAGATGCTTATTTTTATGTGCATGGAATTAAATATTTGAGAAGAATAAAAATATTCTCACGATCAAGGAGAGCTCTAGGGGATAGCCGTTACAAACAACGTCCAGAGACAGCTTTGAAAGTAGTACTTGCACAAATTTCATAGCAAGCTCCATCTGATGTGAACCTACACAGCAATCACATCTCGTGAATTCTTTGCAATTGAAATTGGTAAGCACTTGTTGTTTAAAGAGTAAAACCAAAAACAAAAACAGGCAAAGAAAACTTATTTCAAACAAGAGGGGGACACATAATAGATTAATAGCAAAAGAACTCATCACACTAACACAGTTTTATAACAGAATAACATTTTTCCAATAGGTCTAGATATTTCAGTTTCCTACATGGCGTATAATGTCATACAACAAAGAATTGAATAACTACATAAAACAGAGCAGTAATAGTGCAACAGGCCAGCAACTAGAAATTACCATTAGAAAATAAAAGTAATTACCATCTGGAAAGGTAGGCATGTGAGAAGCCAACACTTTAATGCCTCCAGATTCATAAAATGTAAGAACTCCATCTTCAGAAGCAGATGATACCAGATATAGAAATTCATAACATTCTTCAAGTACAGATGACGCAGATCTGCCCAAAAAAAAAATGATTACGGTCAATTTGAGAAAGAAAATGATTACTGGATCAATCAACACTAACTATAAAATTCTTCCAAAAAAAAAAAAAAACAGAGCACGTGTGAGTATGCAATAACAGCATTTTTGGATTAGTAGTATTCTAACATTTTCCTAAGCTTCCCCCAAATTTCAACGGCTATCTAAAAAAGAAGACGAAAAACAAATTATAATAAGCTAGACAATAGTTTTGTTTTTTTTTTTTTTTAAAGTTACGCAATACTTTTTTTCCCTCCTCTGGTTATCACAAACTTTATCAACAAAGTTTCAACCGAAGAAGCTAAGGCCTCATTCAGTTCACATATTCGAGTTTTTAATTCGAGTTAAGATGTGATTTTATGTGAGAGCTTTTCACTGTAGCAGAAAAGTTAGATGTGACTTTTTGTGAGAATTTTTAACTGTATCAAACTCGAATTGATGAAATGAACGAGGCCTTACTCTTTGGACAGAATTTCCAAAACCAATGGAATCTTTGAAACCATATCTTGTGAAGCAGCAATATCGGGGACGCGACAGAATGCAGCAAGAACAGTAACCGACAATTGCAAATATGCATCCCGGTTGCCACCTGCATTGCCAGTAACGGTTCCTTTTCCAGCTCCTGTCAAAAGAGGATGAGAAAAAAAACAAAAGAAAAGAAGAGGAAAAAAAAGGCAAACGAGAATTTAAGGACAATGAGAATTAAAAATAAATATAATAAATTTGAAGAAATGAGGATTTCAAATGTCAAGTTACATGTACAGATGTTCTTTACTCACTCCAACTAGATTTGCCTTGAATAATTTAAGTAAGATACTATTACTCTCGATGATCATAAAAAAGATACTTAATGATTCCAAATCTTGATTTCAACTTCAATAGTTAAAATCCATACAAAATTTCGGACATTTACAAACCCTAAACGCAAGCCAAAAAAAGGCCAAATAAAGCTGAAATCGAGAAGCAAATACAAATACGATTCCATTACTAACTCCAAATTCACATTGTCACTTTGCACGTTTCAGACGAAAAGCAGAAGAAAGGTCGTGAAAATTTACCAGTCCAAAGAAGGCGATCAAGAAAGCGAACACCGACGCAGTCGTAGATCCTGCGGAGGGAGGGGAGATCGTCGCCCTTGCAAAATTTTGTGACCAAAAGAAGACCGGCGAGGCGCTGTTCGTCTCTCTCACCTTTCAACAGCTTCAAGCAATCATCAAGCGCAGGAGACGACTGTTCTTGTTGCGACTCCTGAAACGCAGAGGCACCAAGAAGTTTCGAGAGGGAAAAGAGCAGAGATTGAGGAAGGCGAAGAAAACTGCATAAAAAAGAATGGAAAAGGAGAGAGAGGGGAGAGAGAGAGAGAGATTCTCACCATGGGAGGAGAGAAATCGGGTGCTACCGAGTTGAAAGGAAATCGAGTTTCTGAGGAGTTCTTGGGACCGTAGCGGGGAGATTTTTGGAGGGTTTTTTGAACGTTGGAGAGGACTATGGACAATATATAAGATGCTTCCGGATGCCTCCGTTTCTTCTTTTCTTTTCTTTTTTTCCCCTGAAAATTCGAGAGTTCGCCCGGAAAATTAGAGAATTTTTGGCCCAATAAATATTCCGCATTATTCTAAAAAAACATATTGAGATTTATACACTTGATATATTAGTAGATCATTTTTTTAATTATTAGATGTGCATAATTTTAACGAGAGAAAGTCTATGTATTATAAACTACTAAAAAAGATTTCCATATCTTTCTTTAAATTAAAAAAAAGTCCCTATCACACATATTATGGCATAAAAAGGACAAAATTGAACATAAAAATAAACATAAGAACAAAACGACAGATAAGTCGAAGTACAACAATAATATAAAAAGCAGAATAGATACTAAAACGACAACAAATAAAAGAAAACGACAATATCTAAGAAAAAACGGCAATAATTTTCAAACGGACAATATATTATAATTATAATTATAATACTAAAAGGCAAAAAACGATATGATATGGAAACGACAATCAGCTGTACATGAGAAGAAAAAAAAAATCAATAACGACGCCAACTGAATATGAAAAGTAATGTACAAAATGGCATAAATAGCAAAACGATCAGAAATGTAAACAAAGTCCGGTAAAACAACGATTGAAAATTTGAGCCAAAAAAAAAAAAAATTAAAACGACATTAAGTTATAACGACGCTAAATGTTTATTGCACAACGTCTAATATTCTATAAACGACACCAAGTGAAAATGACGCTAAATATTTAATGAACAACGTCTGAAATTCAATAAACGACAATAAACATTAAACCCCGTTTAGAAAAAATATTATTGATACCCAAAATTTTACAAGGTATCGGCCCGGCCCACATCCAATGAATACGACTCCATGTATGGTACGTGGACCCACGCCACGTTCGGGGACTTCTATGTGGGCCGTGGTTTGGCAGGCCAAGGAATGTGACCGGGCCTATTTTATCCGGCCCAATTAGAGCCTTGGCCCACTTGGGGTGGTCTTGGGTTTATGAGGGAATTATGATAACGTGGGTTATGGAGGAAATTAGACAGAGTAAAACAAATTACCTAAGCTTGCAGTAGAAAAGCCTATTGGTCCATTACCTTGCACTAAGAGACAAAGTGGCATTTTTTCACGTCTTTCCTTTCTTTCCCGGGAGGCAAATGCAGTCTCTTCCCCAAAGAATAATAAGGAGCCAGGATATACATAAATAAGAGAGGGCAAGCTCTTGATCGTGTGGCTGCCACCCTCTGACCTCACCCAAAATGGCCACAGAACCCCATTTGGCTGCCCAATGACCTGCTTATTCATCTATGGGGTAAACCTTCCTCTGGGATCAACGAAAGTTGCCCCTGAATCCCACTGGAAATGTCTTACTGACGGGGACCTTTGGGGGGGATTTCAACCAAAGTTCAAAACGGCTGGCGGGAAAACTTCCCTCCCCTTTACCACGATCCTGGTCTATAAATACTGTTGTCCGAACCTCTCAAAGGGGGATGATGAGACAGGGGAAAGGAGGAAGAAGGGCATATCAAAGTACTCTATTCTAATCCCTCTGGATTTCTGGTTTTTATCAGAGCGACCGACGGAGAATCATATTCTCCATAACTTCTGACAGCGTCCCACTAGAACAAGTTTCTAGGCGTTCTCCCCATTGGAAGTGGTAATAAAATCTCCCGAAACATCGAAAGCCATTAACCATAGCCCAACACCTTGAGATTGACTGTTTTGCTACCTTCACACACTACGTCCGTCGGAATCATTTTGTTCACAAATAGAGAAATATAACCCCGTTACCCACTTAGAAACCTCCTCCATAAACCGGTCACATCTCTCTCCCACACTATATGCTCACAGGGAGATCCCCATCAGAGATTCTTCACCGTCACTGAGCCAAAGCCGCAACGAGTGTCACCCTCGAATACCGTCATCCTCGGGGTCATCTAGGTTTTGCCTACCCCAGCCGGGGCCAATCTCATCCCCTCGGCCACCGTCGACACCAAGAAGTGCCCTCGGCAGCTCTCCGACCACATCAGTCAACGTGAGTACAGTCCTCATGAACCAAAAGGGGCCACGCGTCCCCTACCTTCCACGTTGACAGGCCCCCACCAAAAGAGCCCCAACAAATATCAAATCAAATTTTTTTTCCTCTGTAAACATTAAAAAAATATGTGAAATACGTGCATCCTTATATATTATACACATTAACTGTTTAAGGCAATATGAAATCTATTAATCAGGTCACTCGAAAAATGGAAAATTACCCCATATCTTCTATTTAAGTTAGAAAAAAAAAAAGTTGATTATACACCTAAAAAACTAAGTGGACGTTTAGTTCATGGATTCAGAATCATGATTCAAAATTATTCTCGATTTACGTGTATTTTTTGTGAGAGAAAATACTGTAGCGAACTATGAACTATGATTCAAATCATAGTTCGAATCCCCTTACCAAACAGATCATTAATATCATTCCATTGAGAGGACTTATGACATTTAAGACTTATGACGTGTAAATGTCAGGGAAAAAAAACAAAAATAAACAATGTATTGTATATTTTAGTACTCAAGATGATAACGCGTGTCTTGTTTCAAGTGAAGAAGGGGATACTTATAAAAGAATATGGAGGCATTTGACAGTTTGCTTCGTACAGTGCTCTGATGAAGACCTGAACACTCAATATTGTTTGGAGTAAGGTTGTTAGCTACCTTTCTAATTTTGAGAAAAAGATGGTTTGAAAATAGAATTGAATATTATTAAGTTCTGTCATGGAGGAAAACTGACAGCGTTTTGTCGGAGCATTTCCATTTGAAGTAAGTGTGTCAGCTTACTTTTTGAAATTGATAAAAAGACTCATAAAAAATGAGATGAAAGGCTTATGGGGTTTTGTTCTGGAGGAAAATCAACGGCACTTTGATGGAGCATTGCACACACAATTCCATTTGGAGCAAAATCTGAACTACCTTTTGTAACACCCCGAAGAATAAAATGAGATTAATTAAGGTAATTAAGATTTATTAGTGTGTCTAATCTGGTTTAATAAATTAATTATTGATTCATAAATGTTTCTGACGTATAAATTTAAACAATTCTAAGGTATTTAAACATTTTCAGTAAAAATATTTTACTCCAGAGGTGTGTGTGGGCACATCTCTGGACTGTCATTTTAAATATTGTGACACATGTCCTTTCCTTTTCTTTTTCTTTTCCTTTTTCTTTTTCCTTTTCCCTTTTTCCTTTCTGAGCACTCTTTCTTTCTCTATCTCTCTCGTTCGTTGCTCTCCCTCTCTCTCTCCCGTTTTTGTCTCAAACCAACTGAATCTTGAACCAAAGAGAGATTTCAAAGAGTTTCCAACATCAAGAGAAGGATTTGAGGTAAGATTTCTGGAAACCTCTCTTGAATCTCAAGATTTTCAGATTTAAAAACTTATTTTTTGGTTCGAAATGGATTTTGATGGATTTTGAGTAAAACCATGGTAGAAATTGGAGATCTTGGGTTCTTTGGACTTGATTTAGTACTTAGAACCTGGATCTAGTGGTTTTCCCTTGAGATATTTTGAATTGGAACTGAAGTTGCAGGTTTTCAGACTGATTTTGGTGAGTTTTCCTCGCCCTGCTGATCCCACCGGTCGACCAGATTGCACTACATCAGGTCGACCTGTGCGGTCAACCGAAGTGCACACCACCGGTCAACCAGTGGTGTTGCACTGCTCTGTTACCTGTCAACCGGTGTACACTGGATTTGACCCTGTTTTGACCTCAGTTTTTTAGGAGAACCCAAATTAGCTTTATTTGAGGACCTAGAATGAATGGATTAGCTTCTTTAATTCGTGTTCTGAGATTGAAAACCCTTGGAATGATGATTTGAAACATGAAATGGTTTATGAAACTGGTAATTGATTAAGGCGCACTAATAGGAAATCAAAGGATATAATTGAGATTGAGTTGCTTTAGGAATGAGAATTGGAACCTAAAGTGTTGTTTTGTATCAGTTCTAGCTGAGGACTCGGATTGAGGGGCTTGAGGAAATGAAAGCCAGAATAGAGTAACGCTAGCCAGGTTTGGTACTTGTGAGGTAGGATTTCTTACCCATTTCTTTGGCAGCCTGATTTTAAAAGAGTTTTGGCCTTGCAAATGTTTTAAAGAAAGGGCATGTTTGCAAAAGAAAAGCATGTTTAAAACCATAGCTTGATTTTAGCTATTGGAATTATAATGAACGGTTTCATAAAGTTTAATGAATGATTTCTTAAGACAAGAGATCTTGCGAATCGGTAAACCGACTGATGGCCTAAATGGGATGTGGAGAGTACATCCTTGGGGACAGAACCCGAAACCCGGCCCGGGGGTGATAGGCTTGTGCATGTGGTTGTATAAGTAATTTATCATAGTATAAATTACTTGTTGATGCCTGTAATACGGAGATTTTTAATTATATTTCCTTTGAGAAAAATGATGTGAGGTTCCAGCTGTTGTGTTGGAACTGAATGTCTATATTTATTTCATTGTTTATTCATTATTTATTTACTCATTTATTTATTTATTCATTTATAAAGCTATTTCAAAATATATCCTACTGGGCCTTTCGCTCACGTTTTATTATTTTATAAATGTTAAACCCCTCCCAGGCGATTCTAGAAGCAGGACGGAGTAGTTGAGTTGCTACCACCTGATTTGGAGAGGATTGTGATCATCCTCCCTGTGTACAAATGTAAGAATTTGTAAACTCTGTACACTCTGATATTCGGATTTCTAGACTGCGGTTGATATCTGTAATGTTATTTGCATGTTCATGTATGTACAATACTGCATATCCTGTAGGTGAAGCCCTAAGTGATGTTAGAAGTTTGAGTTCTAACCTCATCCTTGGAATGTACCTTTCAATTAATCAGGATGCTTGTTTAGGAATTTTCTAATTATTTTATTCTTAATCACGCTTAACCTCTAAACGAGCCTCCACGTCACCGACCCCTGTCCCGGGGCGTGACAGAGTGGTATCAGAGCCACCACAGGATTATACATGCATGTGTGACATCATGAATCCACTAAACAGTCTAGTTTCTTTTTAGCTAAAGAAGATGTCACCGCGTCGTAGGTCTATTAACAACCCAGCACCACAAAATTAAGAGCTTATGGATGCCATGTATGTCGCTTTCCAAGGAATGGCCACTCGAGCTCAGAATGAGCGACCGACTGAGGATAGGAAGCAGGGTTATTTCTGTGAGTTTAGGCGTGCACCTATCCCCACATTCAATAGTGAGGGAGGACCTTAAGAAACGGAGTATTGATTTGACTCCATAGTTAAACACCT
This sequence comes from Morus notabilis, assembly GCF_000414095.1. NCBI lineage: Eukaryota > Viridiplantae > Streptophyta > Magnoliopsida > Rosales > Moraceae > Morus > Morus notabilis. Next base: position 241,252 of record NW_010362289.1, read on the forward strand.
GAACACCATGGAAATACCGGAAGAGTATTGAGTGGAATTCGCAGTGTATAAGATGGAAGGCCAAGCAAGTACTTGGTGGAAACAAGTGAGGAGAAGGCTTGACGTTGCGGGAATGACCTAGGATCAGTTTGAAGCTCTCTTCAATGACTAATACTTCCCTCAGAGTTATAGGGATGAAAGGGCAATGGAGTTTATGTCCTTGTTGTAGGGTGATTTTTCGGTGAGGGAGTATGAGGCAAAATTCAATGAGTTGTCCCACTTTGCACCATCTCTAGTGGAGTCTGAGCATTTGAAATGCCTTAAGTTTGAGAAGGGTCTTAAGAATTCTGTAAATAGACCATTGGTGGCTCTAAGAATTCAAAATTTTTGAGACTTGGTGGCTGCCTGCTGCTACAAGCGTGAAACAGGATAACTTAGCTTATCAGCAAAGTAAGGAAGCAGCTGGTTGAGTTTTTGCTTCTGGTGGACCTTCTGTTTTAGGTGGGCCACAACGGAGCGGTAGAAGAAACCATAATTAGGGATAAATTAGCGGAGAAATGATCAGTGGTGGTAGTAGTTCCTCTAAAAGTGACAGAAGTGGTCCTTATAGACCCAAGTGCCATTATTGTGGGCAAGTTGGCCACAATAGGAGGAACTGTCCAAATCAGAATCAGCTGCCGACTCAGCAGACTCAGAGTGATGCTTCTTTCGGTCAAGAAAGGCCACCGCAGTTTGTGTCACCTTATCAGCCACAACTGTCGGTGCCATACCCTCATATGCCAACCTACCGTCCGCCTTAATATCCACAGTTTTGGCCTCAAGCGTCGGGACCAGTACAGATTCTTCCGACACAACAATATAGGCCAAAGACCCAACGGCCTAATATTGGTGATAAAGGGAAGGGGAAAGCACATGAACAAGCTTATACCCTAACATGAGGCAGTTTTGGAGGACAGACCAGCAACACGGTGGTTGAGGGTATGATTCTAATCTCTCACTCATTAGCACATGTGTTGTTTGATACTGGTGCTACCCATTCTTTCATATCAAGTTCTTTTGTACAAACCTTGAAACTAAAATCTGAGAGCTTGGAAACCCTAATGATGTTGAACTCCCCACTGGGATGTGTGGAGGTAGCTAGTGTGTGTAGATCGTGTGAAATCACGATTGGGGGTGAGCGATTGAGAGCTGACCTAATAATCCTTCAAATGAGTCTGTTTGACGTGGTGCTTAGAATGGATTAGTTAGCAAGATACGGTACGATTGTTGATTGCTATCGTAGGAGAGTGACTTTGACGACTAATTCTGGAGCGGTAATTACCTATCAAGTAGACATGAATCCAGTCTTGGAAGAACGACTATTGCGGAATAACGTTAGAGGACGGAGAAATCTAGCCTGCTTTTCATTCATTCTTGCTTTAGAAGGTGAACCCGAGATAACTGGAGATAATGCGAGAATTCCTGTGGTGGATGAATTTACGGATGTATTTTCTGATGAGTTACCCGGTTTACCACTGGATCGGGAGATTGAATTCGGCATTGATTTGATACCGGGAACGGCTCCAATTTCTATTCCTCATTACCGGATGGCACCTGTAGAAATGAGAGAATTGAGGAAATAGCTCGGAGAGCTAGCAGAAAAAGGGTACATAAGGAACAATACTTCCTCTTAGGGTGCACCGGTGTTGTTTGTGAAGAAGCACGACGGATCTCTTCAATTGTATATTGACCATCGTCAATTGAATAGGGTAATTATGAAGAATAAATACCCACTGCCAAGGATCGATGAGTTATTCGATCAGTTGGGTGGATCACAGTATTACTCTAAGATTGACTTGAGGTCAGGATATTACCAGCTGAAGATTAACGAGGAAGACATTTTGAAAACTGTGTTTAGAACTCGGTATGGGCATTTTGAGTTCTTGATCATGCCTTTCAGGTTGACGAATGCCCCAGCTGCATTCATGGATTTAATGAATCGGGTCTTTCGGCCGTACTTGGATCAATTTGTGATCGTCTTCATTGATGACATTCTGGTTTATTCGAAGACTTGGGAAGAACATGAGCAGCATTTGAGAATTGTTCTTCAAACTCTTCGTGAACACTAGCTGTATGCGAAAAAGGAGAAGTGTGACTTCTAACTGACAGAGGTGAAGTTCCTTGGCCATGTGATATCAGGACAAGGAATTTCTGTAGACCCTTCCAAGATCGAGACTATGCTATAATGGGAAAGGCTGAAGAATGTAGCAGAGATTCAAGGTTTTCTCGGACTAGCAGGATACTATCGACGATTCGTAAAGGACTTTTCGAGCATTACTGATCCGATGACTCGGTTGACCAAGAAAGAAGTCAGATTCGAATGGGATGCTAGATGCAAAGATGCTTTCCAAGAACTGAAGGTAAGGCTGACAAGTGCACCAGTCCTGATTATTCCTAATAGTGAAGAGCCATACGAGGTATATTTTGACGCCTCGATGAGTGGACTTGGTTGTGTTTTAATGCAAGGTGGATGTGTTGTAACCTACGCATTTCGCCAACTGAGACCACATGAACGGAACTACCTCACTCATGACTTGGAATTAACAACGGTGATATTTACTCTAAAGATATGGAGATGTTATCTCTATGGAGCAAAGTTTCAGGTCTTCTCTGACCACAAGAGTCTGAAGTACTTGTTTACTCAGAAAGATCTGAATCTCAGACAGAGGAGATGGGTGAAATACATGGAAGATTATGATTTCACACTGCAGTATCATCCGGGGAAAGCTAATATGGTAGCAGATGCCCTTAATAGGAAGGCTACAGGAATTATGGTGTCATTAGCTTTGGAAGACTGGAAAAAGACTGAAGTAATAAGCGATTATGAACTTCAGTACCATGAGGATTATAATTAGGCAATGGTGTATAATCTGATTTCCACACCGGCCCTTATGAAACAAGTTAAGCATAATTAATGGCAGGATCCTCATCTTCAAGGAATTTGGATTCGAATCCAAAATGGAGAGTAACTTGAAGATTGGAGAATCCGAGAGGATGAAGTGCTTTACTTTCACAACCGCCTAGCTGTTTCTAAGGTGGATGAAATTAAGAGGGCGATTCTGCATGAGACCCATAAGTCGCGTTACGCTATTCATCTGGGAAGTACCAAGATGTACCAGCACCTGAAGAGACAATACTGGTGGAGAGGTATGAAGAAAAACATTCGTGAGTACGTCTCAGAATGTGTAACTTGTCTCCAGATTAAAGCTGAGTACCAGAAACCTGCGGGAGAGTTGCAACCTTTACCTGTGTTGGGATGGAAATAGGAACACATCACAATGGATTTTCTGATGTGACTTCCGAGGACTGAGCAAAAGCACGATGCCATCTGGGTGGTGGTGGACAGGTTGACGAAATCTGTGCATTTCATACTGTTCCGTGCGACGTATTCTCAAAAGATTCTTGTTGAATTATACCTGGAGCACATCGTGAGACTTCACAGGGTACCGTTATCGATTACGTTCAATCGTGACACACGTTTTAATGCAAGGTATTGAAAAAGTTTCCAGGAAGCCATGGGAACAGAATTGAATTTTAACACAACATTTCATCCTCAGACGGATGGCCCATCTGAAAGAGTTATTCAGATCCTGGAGGATATGCTTCGTGCTTGTATTCTGGATTTTGGTAAAAACTGGAAGAAATATCTTCACCTTGCTGAATTTGCTTATAACAACAGTTATCAGGCAAGTATCGGCATGGCTTCGTTCGAAGCTCTTTATGGTCGACCTTGTAGATCACCTGTTTGTTGGCTGGAATCGGAGGATCGACTTGTTATTGGACCAGAACTTATCCAAGAGAACAATGAGAAGATATATGTGATTCGGGAACGATTGTTAACGGCTCAAAGTCGTCAGAAGAGCTATGCTGACAGAAGGCGTAGGCCTTTGGAATCCTAGGAAGGCAACTTCGTTCTGTTGAAGGTATCCCCACACAAAAGAGTTGTCTGTTTCGGAGAAAAAGGAAAACTTGCGCCAAGATACGTTTGACCATTCCTGATCGTGCAATGAGTTGGTGTCGTGGCGTATCGTCTGGCTATACCGCCTGAGTTATCTCACGTGCATGACGTGTTTCATGTCTACATGCTTCGCAAATGTCAACCTGATCTGGGAGCCGTGGTACAATGGTTTGACGTTTTGATACAGGATGATGCGACGTACGAGGAAGCGCCAGTTCAGATACTTGATCGGAATATGAAGAGTTTGTGTCATCGTGAGATCCCTTTAGTGAAAGTGTTATGGCAGCACCATGGAGTTGAAGAAGCGACATGAGACCTTGAAACGATGATGCAGGAGCAGTACCCGCATCTATTTACAGTTTGAGGTATATTCTAATTTTGAGGATGAAATTTCTTAAGCGGGTGGAGTTGTAACACCCCGCAGAATTAAACGAGATTAATTAAGGTAATTAAGATTTATTAGTGTGCCTAATCTGGTTTAATAAATTAATTATTGATTAATAAATGTTTCTGACGTGTAAATTTAAACAATTCCAAGGTATTTAAACATTTTCAGTAATTATATTTTTACCCCAGAGGTGTGTGTGGGCACATCTCTGGACTGTCACTTTAAATATTGTGACACATGTCCTTTCCTTTTCTTTTTCCTTTTCCATTTTTCCTTCTCGAGCACTCTCTCTCTCTCTCATTTTTTTCTCAAACCAACTAAATCTCGAACCAAAGAGAGATTTCAAAGAGTTTCCAACATCAAGAGAAGGATTTGAGGTAAGATTTCTAAAAACCTCTCTTGAATCTCAAGATTTTTGAATTTAAAACTTATTTTTAGTTCGAAATGGATTTTGATGGATTTTGAGTAAAACCATGGTAGAAATTGGAGATCTTGGGTTTTTTGGACTTGATTTAGTACCTAGAACCTGGATCTAGTGGTTTTCCCTTGAGATATTTCGAATTGGAACTAAAATTGTAGGTTTTCAGACTGATTTTGGCGAGTTTTCCTCGCCCTGCTGATTCCACCGGTCGACCTATCCAGTCGGCCGGATTACACTACATCAGGTCGACCTGTACGGTTGACCGAAGTGCATACCACCGGTCGACCGATGGTGTTACACTGCTCTGTCACCGGTCGACCGGTGTACACTGGATTTGACCCTAGTTTGCTTCAGTTTTCAAGGAGAACCCAAATTAGCTTCATTTGGGGACCTAGAATGAATATATTGGCTTCTTTAATCCGTGTTTTGAGATTGAAAATCCTTGGAATGATGATTTGAAACATGAAATAGTTTATGAAACCAATAATTGATTAAGGCACACTAATAGGAAATCAAAGGATATAATTGAGATTGAGTTACTTTAAGAATGAGAATTGGATCCTAAAGTGTTATTTTGTATCAGTGCTAGCTGAGGACTTGGATTGAGGGGTTTAAGGAAGCGAAAGCCAGAATAGAGTAACGCTAGCCAGGTTTGGTACTTGCGATGTAGGATTTCTTACCCCCTTCTTTGGCAACCTGATTTTAAAAGAGTTTTGGCCTTGCAAATGTTTTAAAGAAAGGGCATGTTTGTGAAAGAAAAGCATGTTTAAAACCATAGCTTGATTTTAGCTATTGGAATTATAATGAACTGTTTCATAAAGTTTAATGAATGATTTCTTAAGATAATAGATCTTGCGAATCGGTAAACTGGCTGATGGCCTAGATAGAATGTGAAGAGTGCATCCTTGGGGGCAGAACCCGAAACCCAGCCCGGGGGTGATAGGCTTGTGCATGTGGTTGTGTAAGTAATTTATCATAGTATAAATTACTTGTTGATGCCTGTAATACGAAGATTTTCAGTTATATTTCCTTTGAGAAAAATAATGTGAGGTTCCGACTGTTGTGTTGGAACTGAATATCTATATTTTTTTCATTGTTTATTCATTATTTATTTACTCATTTATTTATTTATTCGTTTATAAAGTTATTTCAAAATATATCATACTGGGCCTTTTACTCACGTTTTATTGTTTTATAAATGTTAAACCCCTCCCAGGCGATTCTAGAAGCAGTACGGAGTAGTTGAGTTGCTACCACCTGATTTGGAGAGGATTGTCATCATCCTCCCTGTGTACGAATGTAAGAATTTGTAAATTCTGTAAACTCTGATATTCAGATTTATAGATTGTGGTTGATGTCTATAATGTTATTTGCATGTTCATGTTTGTACAATACTGCACATCTTGTGGGTGAAGCCATGAGTGATATTAGAGGTTCGAGTTCTAACCTCGTCCTTGGAATGTACCTTTCAATTAATCGGGAGGCTTGTTTAGGAATTTCCTAAATATTTTATTCTTAATCACGCTTAACCTCTAAACGAGCCTCCACGTCACCGACCCTTACCCCGGGGCGTGACACCTTCTTGGAAGAGACAAAGTCAAACCTTAAAAATGGGAATACTTGGAGACAAAGTTCCGGATTTTGGGCTGACATGGAATAACCTCATACCTGAATTTATCAAGAGTGTTTGGCTCATTTTATTGCTCCGTTCACTTTCCTCTTTGGAGGTCTGATCGCGTGTCATACCTTCGTCGAAGATTATTTGTATGAGAATAACCGAGCAGCTATTATACTTGCTCTAATGCCAGGTTCCTCCTAACTGTTGGGAATGGTGTCCTAGAAGCATGAGATGTAATAGGATATTTATTATTTATTTAATAAAATAGTTTATTCATTATTTTATGTGCATATATTTATGAATATTTTGTGAATATCAATGAAAATTCCATGATTATTTATGTAACCTTAAACACTGTATATAAGTGTTATATACGAGAGGATAATGTTTAAGGATAATAATCAAAAAGCAATGTTCATAATGAATTTAATTAAAGTTCAGAATCTTTAATTAAAACATTATTAATACATGTCATTCCCATTTAGAATGGAACGGTGTTATCCGCACTGTTAATATGACGAGATATTGAATGAGTGTATTTCGCATAATGAGATTATGTGGAACAAGGACACAGACACAATATGAATTTCTAATAATTCCGTTAAGTATAGAAATTCTAATTGAGTCTACCGATGGTCATATATAGGATGATCTTAATCCTAAGTTCTTAACAGACTCCTATTTATGGATTTGTGTCTTTTGATTTACTCGGTACGGATTCTGAGATCCTGAATCCTATTCCTTGTATTTTGGAGACATGATGAAGTAGGTAGCCGGGAATGTTATTACACGAGATGGAATCCATTCCTTCTTAAGAAAGAAGTAGATAAATAATTCTCTTGAGGGTTGATTCGGTACTTGGACCAGTAGGAGCTCCAATTCATGAATGTGTTTTATGAATCACTGTCCATTAGAGAATCAAT
>NW_010362289.1:248927-252541 GCF_000414095.1 Morus notabilis
TATCTGATATTGGTGCCACACAGGGATGAGAATCCCCTTAGAATGGCCGGCCATATAGGATAGAGGAAAAGAGGAGATTTTGTTTAAAATTCAAATAAGAGATAATTAACAAGCTTTATCTTAGAGATAGAGATTGGATTCCTTCTAGAAGTTTGACTTCTACTCTATAAATATTATTTTTGAGACAATTTTCGTAATGGTTTTTTGCCCTAATTTTAGAGGTAGCCGAAATTTCTCTATAGAAATTTTGGAAACAATTTTTCAGCCCTAAGGGTTAAGGCTGGCCGAAATTTTCAAGAGAGAAAGGAAGGAAAAATTTTTCTCCAAAAATTTCACATCGTGCATGTGATGGTGTTTGTGGAAATTCGAGTGTTTATTGTAACCCGTTTTGTCTCATGTGTGCCCACACACACGTCTTCGTGGATTCTAGAAATTGATGTGGAAGACATTGGTTTTCTAAACACAAAGATTGGAGCAAGGACTGTTCGTGGTCAAAGAACTCAAGTTATCATCCGAGTCGGCTTCCAGGTATTTTTCCTGATTGAGTTCTTGATATATATAAGTTAATGAGATTAATTTATTCGTGCATAAATTAATATAATCTATAGAGTATCTCAAAAGTTTTATGAAAATTTTTGTTATACACGATCCGCCTCTTCCCCGCACCACCGCGCTTCCGCAGCCGGATTCGATTCGGCAACCAACACTAACGTGCGTGCAAGTGCTCTGAACGAGCAACCTGATAAGGAGAAAAGATGGAAAAGACACGTTTGATATGGAGAGGGCTCCGTTAGGCATGCCTGCTAGCAGGAAAAGCCTTTGAATAGGTCAAAAACAACGATTTTCTCAGGTTTTTGGGTTGGAGAAAATTTCTAAGTCACAGGACCTGATTTTATGGGCCTTTTAAAGGCTAGGATAAAGACTTTTGGGCTTTCAAGAGGCAAGAAAATTATTTTTTTTATTGAATTCTCCATCACCAATTCATGCTTAATTTGATTAATTATGAAAACCAAGTGGGTTTCAAATTATATCAAATTAAGGACGAATGGGCTTATTTGATTACTTGTGGCCCACGAAACCACGAACCACGAGAGTTTCCTGAGTGTGGTTTGGGTACGCGAAACGAGTCCAATTATGTCATGTGACAAGATTGTTGTGCCTGGACTCTTAAATGGGCATGATACAAATTCAAGTATCAAAATTAGTCTCGTAGGTCACGTGGGCTATGCAGTGCAACGAGATACTTTGCGCGAGCAATCTGCAAAATTCGTATATATATCATCAGAGTTGTCAGAAATCCGTTGGATATCTACTTCAAAGCATCTTCATTCCATGTGAATTCCTAAAAATATAAATAGTCCAGTGTCTCTTTCAAAGATAAATTGTTAGTAAAAGCCTCCATTAGGACCATTGGAGTCCTGATGACTAATAATTTATTATATTTTGTTATAGCATTTCAAACCATACTAGTCATTTCATATTTTTAGTTAACGTGACTAATAACTTAACTTTTTTTAGCTTTTCTCCACTCTAACTATTAGCTAAATAGTTAGCTATTTCAAAAAATACATTTTACACTATCATATTTTTTGTTAACGTGACTAATAACTTAACTTTTTTTAGCTTTTCTCCACTCTAACTATTAGCTAAATAGTTAGTTATTTCAAAAAAATACATTTTACACTAGCTAAATATAGCTAGTTAGAAGGGGTTAGCCATTTGTTTTTTTTTTTCCTATTAATTTATTCTTTCAAGTCACAATAAATACGAAGTTTTTTTTTTAAAATTCAATAAACTTATTTACATTTTAAATTCAATAAGTATTAAAATAATTCATGTTTAGTTAAAATGAGAGTATAATCAGAATAAATCATTTAAAAATTATTAGTTAAAATAACAGGCGCGTTTAGAACTCGTTCTAAAATGATTTTTTTTGTATAAAAATGAAAATGAAAACGTTTTCAATTTCAGACAGAAATTATTTTTAAAAATGCATTTGATAGTTTTATTAAGAGATTGTTTTCAGTATAAAAAACTCATTAATGTCTCTCTGCTTGAGAGATGAGAAAATGAAAATAAAAAATGAAAACGACTAAAAGTCATTTGTCATTTCTCTCTCATTTTACACTAAATCAAAAAATCGTTTTCATTTATATTTTTCTATCTTTATTGCGCCAAACGCTGTTTTAAAAACGTTTTTATTTTTTTCTCAAAAAACGTAAAAAATAAAAATAAAATCAATTTTAAACACGGCTAATTTTATAACTTTTTAGTTAAAATTTAGATAATTATCGAAGATGATCTTAGTTGTTATATTTTTTTTTATTGATTACAATGTAATGATCAATTAATCATAGTATGGTACGAGAGAGGAAAGCATTTGGATAAGGAAAGCATAAAATTACAAGGTGGAATTATTTCCATCCCATCGATCACATGCAAATTCGTCACTAATAACGGGGCCGACATAGGACGGCAGGTGATGCTGCTTTGGAAGAAGCATCTTGGCTCTGACCTCTGAACTATACAGAGTGGCTGCACTTGGTCCCCCAAGTTTAATCCTCGAATTTACCATCTGATGACGTGGCATATCCCACAGTCCCAGAGGCATTTCCCGTCTCATTTTTATTGCGGCATCCAAGAAGAAACCCCCCGTCTACGCATCACCACCATTTATAATCTCTATCCTCTAGTTTGTCCACGTTGGTCTACAAAAGAGAGAATTTTCTTTGGAATGGATCATTGATAAAGAAAACCAATCTCATCTGAACTCCATCGTGAAAAGGTATATGCTTTGACTCTAAAGAAAAAACTAGTCCACATAGTAGTAACCACTAAGTCATAAACAAGCTTTGCATTTGAAACAAAAAGAAAATGGAAAAAGGATTCGTCCACAAAAAAAAAAAAAAAAAGGGTGAAAAAACAAGGTCCACACTTGCATAAGTTCATGAATCGTTAAAAACTTGAGAACAATAGAATAAATACTTTTTAAGCTTCGTTCACTTTACAGATTCGAATTGAGATGTGACATTTTTTAAAAAAATTTCACTGTAATAAAAAAAGTTAGATGTGACATTTTCTGAGAATTTTTAATTGTAAAAACCTAGAACTAAAAACTCGAATCGGCGAAATGAACGAGACCTTAAGCTTTGTTCATAACACCGATTTGAGTTTTTAGTTCTTGATTTCTACAGTTAAAAGCTCTTAGAAAATGTCACGTCTAATTTTTTTTTTGCTACAGTTAAAAACTCTTAAAAAATGTCACATCTCAACTCGAATTGAAAACTCGAATCTACGAAGCAAAAAGGCCTTAGTATTTATTGCCTTAATTTGGTAGTGCTGTAGATTTTGAAAAAATTACTTTAAGCCGTGTTGAAAGAAGAAGCAGTTGTTACAAAAAACAGCTGAGTATTTAGTAAACTATAATTATAGTAGTTGTGCTGATTCTAAAATTAATATAATAGTGTTTGATGAATTATGGAGTTAAATTGTTGTGGATAATTAAAAATACGACTATATTATATTATACTATAATATAATATATATATATAATTACAATATAATATATATTTATTATTATATTATTAAAATAGTTAATATAATTTCAATATTAT
>NW_010362289.1:252934-254764 GCF_000414095.1 Morus notabilis
TAATATAATTATGATATTATTTGTTACAATATTACTATTATATTATATTATATTATATTATATTATATTATATTATATTACGAGTCTGTATTTTAAATTGGAAAGATTGTAAATTTTAATTTCATTAGGAGTATTATGAGTATTATGAAAGTTTCATTAATTGTACTATGTCGATTCCCACATAATCTAAAAACTAAAATTGTCTTTAAATTGTTTATGATTTTGGCTATAAATTCTTAAAAAATCTTCAAAATGCACTTTTGAGGAGATTTATTAAACACTAAAATCAGCTTTTATCAAAATCAAAGCAAAGTCCTTACTTTTACTTAGATTTATCCGAATCAAGTCAAGGCGATGAAGCAGGCTCAAGGCCAAGGGAAATCTCTTTAGGAAAGCAAGTCCCGTCGAGTTAGCTGTTGGAGTAAAGGCATGCCTTAAGGTAGCGAGTGACTTGAAGGTGAGATGGTGAGAAAAAAGCAATACTAAATTAAGCCATTATCATTACTCATGAGTCGACTGATTTTTCAACCCCATCGATAAAACTTACACGTGAAGCTACATTTAACACATAAATATGCCAATAATCAAAATTAAATAATAATGAAGCTTGCCTATCTTTTTTCTTTTTTTCTTCTTCATTTTCTTAATTTGTTACAAGTCACAGGTCCAAGGGATCCTACCAAAGCCTTAAATAATCTGAAAATTACATTCAATCGCTATAAGTTGCAACGTAACCATCTAACAGAACCGTGAGGTGTCAAATTTATTAAACATTCCTCCGTTTCCCAACTGAAAAATTTATGATGATTTTATTGTAACTAAAAGAAGGAAAAAAAGAAATAAAAAGAAGGTTCAATTCAAACAGCACCGTTTACCCAACGAGAAGTTAGATAGAAGATACGACGCGGATTCAACACTAGAAAACCGCTGCCACGCACGTCCCACGGTTTCGTCGCATATATAGTTATTATCCCCTTTTTTCCAGCTAACGCTTCCGCCGCATGACCCGCCTCCTTATCCAATTTTATCGCTTCACTTTTCCCAACCTATTTATTCCTCTCACTTTCGTCAACTTTCTCGCCCTCCAAACAAACTCCAATCATTTACTTCTTTCCCCACACACACACTCACTCTCAAAGAGATGATAAGCGACTATCAATCTTCTTCGTCCTCTCCGAAGGAGCAGAGGCTGACCAAGCCCTCGATGTGCCTCTCGGGCTGCTTCTCCACCAGCGTCCACCACGAGGTCCTCGGGGGCGACGACAGCGACAGGATTCGCACGCCTCGATCACCGTATGCGTGGCTGAAATTGACGGCGCACGAGCTGCCGGAGATCCGCGACCGCTGCCGGAACCTGATCTCGCGGCTTGGACGGAGCCGGAGGAACCACCACCAACGTAACTCCTCGGACTTCAGCTACGACCTGTCGAGCTACGCGCTCAATTTCGAGGACGAGTACAGCCGAGACGACGAGTCGTTTCCGCTCAGGAATTTCTCGTCCAGGCTTCCGGTGTCGCCGCCGCCGTCGTCTGCGAAGTACGTGTCTGATTCCGCCGCCGTGCGAAGGGAAATTGTTGCCTTTAGCTAAAGACTGGAGCGTTCTGGAATTGAGCGGCTGCTATATACGAAGGAGAATTTAACTAGTATTATTGTTGAATTGTCTTCTTTTTGAGTTGATTAAATTAGTGAATGTACAGAAATTCAAGTGTAATTTTTACATTTTTAGGGAAATCTTAGTCTGTTTGGCATTAAGTTAACCGCTTGCAGAAACCAAGTGTAATTTTAACGCTCTTGTTCCTTTTTTTTTTTGTGGGGGGGGGGGGGGGGGGT
>NW_010362289.1:254885-269755 GCF_000414095.1 Morus notabilis
GTTTGGTGTGGGGTCTGGGGGGGGCTCTTCAATACATTTTGGCTATTTTTCCTTTCATTTTATTACATGTTTAGTGACTAATTTGACAAAAAAGCTCGTATCTTGTTCTACGGAGATGATACTCTCATGCGAAATTCAGTTTAAGCTTCCAAATTTGAACATTACGAAGAAGACATAAAGTACCTCCATTGTTCATATTTAATTTTGACTCTCGACAAAAAGAAACGGACCCATAGAAAGGAATTATATGCTAGGAACTAACTTTTATCCGTATAATTATGCTAACGCACTTGTCAGTTGTGACATTATCGAAACCCGCATAATGCAATTTAATCCAACGAATTGAATTGGATTAAAAAAATTTTAAATTAGTATTGGGATTGAGATTTTTCCGTTCTGTAATAGCGGATTGAACATTTTTCAACCCACATAATCTGTCAATTCAAATTATATATATTACATATATATTCATATATTTTTAATAATATATATGAGATTTTTTAACTTCAATCATGCCGCCACATTTTCTCTTCCTTCTCTCTTTTACTTCATTAGTTCAGTGCATTTAACTTCGACTTTGCCTTGAACTCTATGTTAGATTTTGCGTTGCAATGAATTGTTGAACTATTAAAATTTTATTTTTGTGTTTAATTTTGTATTTAATTTTATGAGAATAAAAAAAAAAAAAAACATAGGTTGGATTGGATTGGGAGCCTCACAGATTGGTAAAGGATTCTGCATAAATTAACTCTTAATTCGCGTAATCAAATCTGTGAACTCCTAAATAATTATAATTCTTAATTTTATGAGAATAAAAAAAACATAGGTCGGATTGGATTGGGAGCCTCATAGATTGATAAAGGATTCTGCATAAATTGACTCTTAATTCGCGTAATTTAATCCGTGAACACCCCTAAATAATTGTAATTCCTCATACATTACTTGAAACTATCAATTGCCAAATATGTATGAGAAATGCTAGCATCATTATTTCTGTCACTCTTTTTGTCACTTTCTGCATTCGTTGTTAAGTTAATGTAGTCCACATGTCGGACAATGAATATAGAAAAATTACAAAAAATGACAAAAAAAAAAGTGATGTCAGCCTTTCTCAATTTGTATTAATGTAATTACCATTAGCCTAAACATGTAAACCATTTACAGTTTTCACCATTACTTTTGTTTTTGTTTGAGATAATTTAGCTTTATGTAAATACATAAACATATAAAGAGACTGAAATTAAGTTGTCAAATGAAACAACAAGCAACAAAAAAATCACTTAAGGAGAGCTCAATACAAATACAAAAACAAAACATTGCTTACATTCAACAAAAAGGAAGTATAAATTCACCAATAACTTAAAAATTACACACATAACATAACCTCTCTACATAAAACCCTTACCTTATTGTCTATTTGTCTCAAAAAAGGAAAAAAAAAAGAAGAAAAAAAGAAAAAGAGCCATACCTTAATTCTCTCTCTTTTCTCTCCTTTTCTCACGCGAAAAGGAAATAAATATCATTTAAAAGTGCATGATTCAGAATTTTATCCCTTATTCTTACTTAATAATCTTTTTGATCAAATAATTATATTAACTAAATAGTATTAATCAAGAATGAGAGTAAAAATTCAGACTAATACATTTTTAAAATTAAATTCAGTGATTTTATCTTTCCCTCCTCTCTCTTCGCAATCCGGTGCCCTCTTATTGGGCCATAATAATAAGCCCAACCCAAAATCACAAAAAATTAGGCCAACAAGATTTGAGTGCAAAGTTTCCTTTCTCGTTGCATCATCATATCGCAAAGCTCTCATAATACCAGTCAAACGAGACAAAAAACTGCTCCTTCGGCTCTCAACTGTCAATTAAGAGGTGCCTAGTAAGCCACAGCTGCTAAATTGTACATATATATGCACTGCCGGCTATAAAGAAAGCTTTCAACAGAAAACTAGAGAGAGAGAGAAAGTTGATGAGTGAGAAGGAAAACTGAATTCATTTATCTTAAAATCTGTTACAACTATCTATTTATACATAAATTAATACAAGTAACCACTTGTGTAATTCCTAACTGCTTTATTAAGAATTAATGCTACTGTGACTTCTTAACACCGGCAAACAAAGCCTTCATCAGTACTTTCCTAAGAATCCAAATGACGAGCCAACCACTAATCTTAATTATTATATGATCATGCTTAGAATCTCTCTCTGATCTGCCAGCGTGTATATATATTAACTAACGGCCGAACGATTAATAACTTAAAATAATCCTCAGCAAAAGATTCTTAATCCTATTTTTTTTTTCTTTCTCGTAATATATAGACATATATTAAGAACTCCATTTGTTACAAAAGGCTCTATCAAACGTCTCCTTTCATGGCAAACAATACGAAACACGAGAACTTGGTCTCAAAAGAGAATTATGATCACAGTACAGAAGAAGATGAAGAGACACTACCGCCGTTTTCTAATTTGTGCTGTTGTTTGCGGGGACTTCAATCCAGATATTTGCGGCGGGCACCGGAGACGATGGCCGCGTTTAAAACTCGTTTCAAAATTATTTTATTTTTTATATAAAAATAAAAACGTTTTCATCATACAGAAATTATTTTAAAATTTGTGTTTAGTAGTTTTATCAAGAGATTATTTTCAGTGTAAAAAACTCATTAATGTCTTTCTTTCTCTCTCTGCTAGAGAAAGGAGAAAACGAAAATAAAAAAATAAAAAACGACTAAAAGTCATTTTTTATTTCTCTCTCATTTTACACTAAAACTAAAAAATCGTTTTCATTTTCATTTTTTGTCTTTATTGCGTCAAATGCCGTTTTGAAAACGTTTTTATTTTTTTTCCTCAAAAAACGTGAAAAATAAAAACAGAATCAATTCCAAATATGACTGACGTGTCGGGAAGACATGATTTGCTCCAACAACAACAACAAGGAGGAGATAGATTAATTGTAGTAGTGGAAGAAGAGAGTTGGTTGGTGAAGAGCGCGAAGAAGTTGAAAGAGGTTTCGGAAGTGTTGGCAGGGCCAAAGTGGAAAAACTTCATTCGCCGTTTAAGCAAATGTGGTGTGATCACTAACAAGAAAAAGGGGCTACGTTTTCAATATGATCCTCAGAGTTATGCGCTTAATTTCAATGACGGGATAGATAAGGAATTAGCTGATATGATGCTTTTTACCTTTAATTTTCAGGTCGATATGCTGATCCATTGGGGATGAACAAATGTCAAGATGGACTCGATTAATTGGGTTATTAATCATTTAGCCACTGCTAAATATTGTATTGGATTATTTATGTTGATATAATGAGATTTTTTTTTATGTGTATAATTGTATTTTTCTTCTGAGAAATAGGTAGCGAGCTAGATTTTGTTTATTGTAACTTTTTTTTCAAAGTTATTTTTTAATTTGTACATTTTGATGCGTGATTGTAATGTCATATATTCTTGATACTTGATTAAATATACAACTCGTGACCCGTCGATAAAATATTCTGGTGTATATGTAATGTCATATATGCTGATGAGAAAAGTTTTGCTCTTGCCAGGAGGTATAACAATTTCTCTTTTAAGCTTTTTAAGCTGTTTGTATCATGCTACATGTGATTCTTACGACTCATTTAAAATGCATGCTCAAATCATAATTTTTTATTATGACTTTTAAAATTCAAATAAGAAAAACACTGTAATTGATTTAATTATTTGAGTTTAAGTATATGAAATAAACGGCCATTTAATAATTAATTAATTGGGTTTTTCACAAAAACCAACAAGCTCTCTGCTCTTCACTCACTTTTTCAAATAATATAACGGATATGCATATATATATATATATGTATATGTATATAGTTCGTGGGTTTTGCGTACACAACATTTCACTTGAAAACGCAATACGTTTTAAACCTCTTGCAAAAAATAATTAAAAAAAAAAAAAGAAAAAGCAATACGATTGAAAAACTAGACATATATAGTTACAAGGGGACTTGATTATATGGCATTTTTAAGCACGAAATGAACAAGGCTACATAAAATTGTGAAAAATTTACATAACACTATTTCTACCAATTATAGTTCTCTACACCAAAATGCCCCAAAAAAGATAGGTAGAAAAAAAAAAAAAAAAAAAAAGAAGAAGCTATATGTAATCAATATCAATGCGACGGTAAGAAAAACCATGCACAGATCATTACAGTACTGTACACCCCCCAAAAAAAGGCCCCTCGCTATTCTTATTCACAAATATAATGACTCCTGAGTCCTGAAGCAAAAATTATACGCCCGCTAAAAATATGCATGATGTGAAACTATTCATTAATTTAGTATCGGTAATAATATGATAAATTCCTAAATACTGAATTCCTATTCAATACGATACGGCCGTACAATTCACTACACCACCATCTGCCTTCCGTATATATATATGCCTTTGAGCGTATACATATATATACTTGTGTGATCCCTCATATATATCTCGCTCATCATCACCAAACTCCTCATCATCATTTGTGTTAGCTTTGTCTCTCTTTCTGTTGAAGCAAAACCTGATATCCCTTTCACCCGAATCCTGCGGTCTCGAATTATACGTCGGATATATTCAATGTTTTGATCTCGATCCATGTTTCCTTTATTTATACGAAGCGATCGCCGCTGTTTTCACCTGCACTACTAGTTTTAGGATTAAGGTTGGCGTGAAAAAGTTGATGATCAGTTCAGCAGAAATGCAGATTACAAACTTTATAAGGCGTATCAGTTTCAGCTGATGTTACCTTTTGCGTTTGCTCTTCAAAACTGTTGAAGTGGAAGGATTGCTGTGCCAATTCCTCTTCCTCTGGTTGATGAACCAGTTGTTTATCTGCTTTAATTGCAGCCCTGTTTCTTGTACCAACCTTGCCTTGTCTTCCTCCTGATCAAGAACTCGTGTTATTTTAGAATTGCAGTCGATACTAAAACCATCTTAAACTACCATATGTTGACATTAATATCAATGCTATATTTGACACAAGAAGTGTAAATATACCATACTTAATATGGAGTGCTGTTTTGTCTACCTTTTGTCACGGGTTTAAAGCTTTAGGTAGCACCGGGTGAAGAAATTTTTTTTAATTTTTAAATAATTTGAACATGGCAAGTTGTAAATATTAGATAGAAAACCAACACATCAGCCAATGAGAGTGGAGTGTCGAAATTTGACATATAATAACTTGGTGTTAAATTTGAGACAAAGTATGACATAGGCCAAATGTGACATTAAATATAGCATTATATGACAATGGTTTTCTATTTTTCTTATCAAAATACTAAAATTTGGCGTTGTAAGATAAATTTGGCAATACATGTTGGAAATGATCTTAATGTTAAAAGTACTTTATAAAAAATAAAAAAAATAAAAAAAAATTGTTTCTTGTACCGTGGGATATGGCCATTTAGAATGAGTTTGCCACCAAGATTTTAGGACAGAGGTAGTGTCACCAGGGAGCTTCCCCGCTCTTCTCTTTCGCAGAATTTCCTCCCTAATGTCAACGATCTTCTCCTTGTAACCCTGAAACAAAAAAGAATTACAAAAGTTGGTAATTCAATAAGGAACAATACAAAAAAAATGTTTGTTGTGAAAACTCACAACTGAAAGAATAAGTTTAAGTACATGATGCATGTGTGTACATACCTGTTTCAGTTCATGCTTCAACTCTTGCCTGACTCGTTCCATCAAGGACCTTTCACTCTCTGTAGGGATGAGAGGCCCGAATCCCATAGTATCATGAGGACCATCCAAACTTCCATCAAACAGGCTAGCATCACTGTCTACTTGATCATCCTCGTCGTCGGACATTGTGGCGCCCGTTCCCTCACCGGGGGACACTCCTGTTCATACACATGACTAATTCAATACGAATTGCTCATATCGATCTCGCATTTAAAAGCAAAGATTAAGAAGTATCTCTACTAAATACTGAAATAAATCCAACTTCTTAGACTACATAAGTGACAAAAAAAATTTCACACCCAAAAATAGCATTCGTAATTAAGAAAGTCAGAAGAACAAAGAAAAACAGAGAAAACAAATGAAATGGCAAAACATCACCTGTTAAGCTCTGTAGGGACTGCTCAATCTCCCAGCAAGCCATGACTGCTTCCATTGCATGGACCCGAACATGTTGTTGCAATTGTTCTTTAAACGAGCAGAGCAGCAGAACGTAATGCGTCTACATTAATCATATAGTAAACGATCAAAATTTTTTTTTTTATTGTTATTATTATTATAAAAAAATCTAGAAAGCAGAAACAATCAAATTTCTTGGCAGCAAAGAATATGTGCCTATGTGATTATTTTGACCCCTAATAATCCCAAATCTCCTTTCACTTTTTAGTGTCAGATAATAAAGATTTTGTGTTAGCATTTCCACCTGGAGCTAATCCAATCGCACCAAGAATTAGCGTGCAACATCATTACAATTAAGCATGCAGAAAAAAATAATATATATATATATATGCAGATAGAGTATAACAGCACAGAAGAATCGTATTACAATAATATGGTGCAGCAGAGGATTCAAAGCTCTGCAGATAAGAAAGCCTACAAGGAATAATACGCAGGATTCCAATGAAAGAGATAAAGCAGGAGCCATATCAAAGTATTTGCTGTAGCAATGTGACATTTGTCAGAAGAAATTTTCATTTTGCAATTGTATAAGGATTTTAGGTAGGAACTCATTAAAAAAACCGGAACCTATTTTATATGTTAATCAGAAACCAATCGCAACAAAACGAAACAAAAAGAAATATATATACATATATATATATATATATATATATGTATATATATTTGAGACAAAGCTGTCTATCATTATCAATTCACAATTTCTTTTAACTAGGACTACTAGGTAGACCTAAGACAACTCTCTGGAATCATACTTGCTTTTGGTCGTCCTATAATGTGTCCATTGTCTTGTCTGTTTAATGAGTTGCTTCATTATTTTGTTTCATTATTCCTTTGCTCACAATACTATAACAATACCCATCTCATAAAATTCAGTAAGAAAAGGTTAAAGCAAAACCAAAGCAAAGTTCAATTGCCGACAAAAAAACTCAAAGGAAACTGTTTAACGTCAGAAAACACTACCTAATCACATTGGTACATCCACGGAATAGAGGAGTTGAATATAAAATTTGAGACTTTTCACCCATATATAAAGCGTCTCATTAATTTGTTTGCCGACCAAGGAAAGTCTATCGTTTCACAGCTAGTTCCTCTGTTTAATACAAATAACGTGATGACTAGCACAAATCAAGCTTGCACATGATTGCTCTTCGCATTTAATAAGTGCTTAAAAGGGCCGTAGGTAGAAATATACACCAACCAACCTCCTCGGCCGACCAGAAATTTGCAAAACTGGAAAAAAAAAAAAAAAAAAAGGCCATTTCTTTAGGCCTTATTCTTCTTCCAATTAATTCTTAGATGGAATCAGCAATCTTTCTAATCAAATGCTATCAAATTCTATACTTTAAGACGATTAAACTGAATAAAAGAATTGGGTTGTGATTTTGAAACATAAAATAAATAAGCTTTAAATTTGTACAAACTAACAATAATTGCAGATGACAATAAATTCCGGTTCAATTGGTTCCATAAATTAGCAGAAAATCGGAAGAAAGAAAGAGAGAAGAAAAGGAGAGACGATCGAGGAGAGAAGATTAATTAGCGTACCATAAACTGATCAAGCTCCTTATCATCGCTGACCATGGCCTGACCGAGGGCGGAGTACTTGGCGACCACATTCTGCGACTGAGCGAGCTGGGCGTCGATCCTCGGAAGCTGGTCCACCGGCGTGGCGATTCGGAGACACGCCACGTGCGCCGACAGAAGCTGGTCGTACAGCGGGTGGGACAGAATCTCTGCCTTGTACCTTGCATTCTGCCAGTTCATCACGCCTCCGTCGCCGCTCTCCACCACGACTCCGCTCTCGCTCTTCCCGTTCAGGCTGTCCGCAGCGTCTCCAACCTTCATCTCGCCGGAGTCGTGAGACATGGCGGCGGCGATCATGGTGTCGCCAACGGTGTCGATGACGTCGCTGTGGTTGCGCTGGAGGATCTGCCGGGTGAGCCATTGGTTCGAGGTCCCGCCGCCGCCTCCACCGCGGGAATCGGAGGCGGTCGTGTGAAGGTTAAGGAAATTGTTGTTGTTGCTGTTGTTGACGTGGCTGCTGCTGTTGTTGTTGTTTCCGCCGCCGCCGCCGTTGGCGCCGTCGAAGTGAGCGGCGTGGGTGCGGAGGAGGGCGTTGTTGAGCCAATTCGGGGCCGCTTGGAGCGGCTGGTGCTGCTCAGCCGACTTGGCCGATGACGTCAAGACCTCCAACGTCGACTGGCTCTGCTGTTGTTGGCTTTGGTGATCCGCGAAGTGGTGCAGAGCGTTGAGCTCTTGCGACAGGTGGTTATGGTACGCCATATCCGATCGCTAGATATATAGACGAATAAAATATATATATGTATATATTTACTTGAAGACAGCAGAGAGAGTTTCTTCTCTTGTGGTTACGCTTATGACGATATTTTTATGTACTGATAATATATCAGTCGCCGTACTGTGTTTTTTCAACGATGCCGATGAGGTTATTACTCGGACTTGTGATTTCCCATGGAAAGAAATAGAAGAAAGGAAGGACGATGAGAGAGAGAGAGAGACAGAGAGAGAGCAGAAAAGGAGTTTGGTTTTTGGAGGTTGTGTTGAGATAGAGATATAGCGAGACGAGATGTATGGTGTGTGTTCTTAGAGAGAGAGAGAGAGAGAAGGGAGGGGTGATATGGACTAGTATGAACGTATATAGGGGGAGGAAGGAAAGGGAGTTTAGAGAGAGAAAGTGGGAGGTGGGGGATTTTAGAGAGGAGAGAGAAAGAGATTGAATGGTGGTTTTGGGGAGAGCGGTTTTCAGGCGAGGGGATTGATCGGAATACTGCTTTGTACATGAATATTGTTGGTGAGGTGAGAGTCGAGCTCTCACCTTTTTCCCTATGCAGATTACTGTTTATATATATATATATATATTATATATATTTACTATTATTGCGAAATGATAGAGCACTTATTGCTTTATCAGTTTATTAAAAAGATCTCATTCTCGTGCTCCTGCACCTGCGCGCGTCTAGAAGAATAATTACAATTTTTTAATTTGATATCAATAATTAATTAGTGAAAATATATTTGAGCAGTAATTTTTGTTTTTCACATGCAAGGAATTTTTTTCAGCTTCAGCAAGAGTATTATTCTTATTATGATAATGGTCATCAAATTCAACGAAAGTAAATTTAGACCCCAGATCGACTTTACGGATTTTTTTAAATATGGTGTTTTATTTTTTTTTTTGTACAATCTAATTGAAATTAACTTCTTAATAAGTTTTCCAAAAATAACTTTTCTTACAGTACATTCAATAAATACTTTACTTCTGCTATTTTAAACTGTAAAACTGTTATACTTTATTAAGTGGTTTAATTTAAATATATTAGTTTTATTTTTATTTTTTTGTCATTGTCACATAATTATTATAAGTTATTATTTTGATTACCAAAATGCACAATAATATTTTCAAAAAATTATTAAAACAATCTGACATGACAATAATCATTGTTACTCATAATATATTATATAGTTTTTGATGCTAATCCTTTCATTGAATTTATATAATTTTTTAGTCTAATATCTCTTTGCTATCTAGAATCAGGTAATAGTAATAGGAAAATTATATAATAGTAGTTCAAACAAATATGCGTTTAGAAAAAAAAAATTTCTCCGGTATGTCTCTCTATTAGAATTGTCATAAAAGTCATATCAAATTAAAAAAAATGCAGAATAAATAATTTTTGATACAAATATAACGATTAAAAAGTATAAAATTATTGATAGTTATTCTTTTTAATTCTATTTTGTTCATAAATTTAAAATCATGATTTAAAACTATTCTCAATTTATATATATTTTTTATAAAAAAAAATATTATATCGAGTCATGAATTATGACACGAACCGTCACACGAATCCTGGTTGCGTGGAGATTTGAGGGTGGTAGGTTAAAGAGAGTACTATCTAACGGCAAACCAATTATCTACGTGGCCCAACACACCTCCGCCGCTGTCTTGCGGCTTTGCATACTGACTGATGACTTGGGGATTGGAGGGGTTTTTTCTTTTTTTATTTTTTATTTTTTCACTTGGGGGATTGGAGTTAGGACTTTAGGAGTAATAAATTATAGGACAAAAAGCGCGTGGACAGCACGTGGGTCTACGTTGGGACCAAAGCGTAGATCTAGGTGAGGTTTGCCTGCCGGGATTATTGTACAAAAGACTTCCAACTTAAAAAACAGTAGAAGCCCAAAATAAAAATTAATAAATTAAACAGAAAAGACACCAACTTAACAGTATGTTGATCTCAGACAAACTGTAGCAACGGCCTTTGTTTGGTACTTCTCACTCACTGTTGTCCGCCAACACTTCCGTTATTTCGAGTACTAAATAAATAGTTTGGTACTACTCCGATTCCTTATACTATTCAAAATCAAAACATGCGTAATTCTTCTCACTGAGAAACTTTCATATCATTATTGCAAAAAAATATTACGAAATGAAAAATTTGTGTGCTGATCTGTAAAAGTTTGAGTTTTTTTTTTTTTTTTTACTTTCATTTTATTTGAGCTACCTTCACAGTATCACATTTTTTTATATTTTTGTTACAAATCCGTTCATTTCACCGATTTGAGTAAAAAGTTTTCAGAAATAATCACATCTAATTTTTTTTACTATAGTAAAAAGCTCTCACATAAAAATGACATTTCAACTCAAATCAACGAATTAAACGAGTCGGAAGTTAATAATAATATTTTTTTCTTTCAACAAAGTAACATTGTTTTCAATCGTGATGTGGCCATTAACAACATCTTAACCTATTAAAATAAGTTTAGTGTGATACAACTATTTCACGATTTAATCAATGTCAACAAATCTTTATGTCATGCTGAACTCCTGCCACATTTTAACTGAAAGTCTTCTATGTGTTATGACCATAAGGCGGAAGAAATAAATCGACAATGGACTTTTGTTTTGAAAGGCTATATATACACGAGTACAAAATTAGCATAAATATATATTAATACTTACAATTAGCAAATTAAGTATAGCAATCCGATATACTCCTTGTCAAGTTGAAAATGAGGCACCACATTTTCATTTTGCTCAACTTAAAAGGAGCACATTTTCAATGCGTTTTACCACACAACGATCAACCTAAGAGGATCAGACAAGAATAAAACCAAATGGGATGATTGATGATTATTTTAAAAACAACCCGCCACATTATTACCAAGCAATAATTTAAGAGCACAAAGTGTAATAATTAACACGCGTCACGCACGTGAGAGGGAAATAATATAGACTCCTATCTTATCTTTATTCTGCCTAACCCTCATCTTATCTTAGTGCTAAGAAATCACAACATTTTAATTTTCAAAAGTAGAAAAAAGTAATAGAAAAATGACACGCAAAGAGCTCCATATACTTGATAAAGTGGATCCCTTCTCATTTCAACAACAAAAGTACACGGGCGTATCTAGAAGAAGCGTACTCGTAGGAATACTAAAACAATAGTATTTTTCTCCCTCAACTCTTGGAGCGTGCTTCCCACGTCATCCGAACTAGCGTGACCACCTGTCTAGAGTGTAATTGGGCGTTAAACGACAATGATACAGGTGATTCAATGGTTCAATTAATCTTTACCCGCGACCGGTTGTGAGCTTCGGTTGGGTAGTTTAGGCGACCGTCCACAGCCGGTCACCGTACAGAACAAACAGGGAAAATATCGCGGGGAAAATATTAAAAAATAAATAAATAAATAAATAAATAAAAAGGAGGGGGACCATGGATTACGTCTCTGTTGTCTCCGCCACTCGCGGGACAACGACCTCTCGACACGAGTCACCTCCTCATCGCCAGGACCACAAAACGGGAGGGGACCAGTTTCAAGCACGCGCGGAGATAAACCCCATCGCCACCGTCCACGTGGCTGAACGGAACTTGTGGGGACCACCGGGAATTTTTTTTAACTTCTCTGACAGCCGCCGGCTTAATCAATGCGAACTGTAGCCCCCTGTGTGGCTGTGGTCGTGGTCCCCCTCTCTTTTTTATTATTATTATTAATTATTGTTATTGTAATTATAATTATTATTTTAAAATTTTAAGCTTTTGTGGGGGCCCACCAAGACCGGGGGTGGGGCCGTGAGGGGGGGGGGAGCTGTAGTGTACTGTTTGGTGTTTATTGCAAACTGTCCAACCCATGAGGGCAAATTGGCAAAGACCGGGAAATGGTCCCCTACCTATATAGCTATAGTTGCACTACACTACTAATCCCACATCCTCTCTATCCCTCTCTCTCTCTCTCTCTCTCTCTCTCTCTCTCTCCTTCTTTCTCTCTCAACATCAGTATTTCCTCTGTTTGGAGACCTGCCGTCAGGCAAACGGCAGCAGGATGATTGTAAGATATGAAAACAGAGGCAAAAAAAAAAAAAAGAAAAAAAAAGAAAAGGTAATGTAATTGCTTTGAGAGAGAGAGAGAGAGGAGGTGTCTGATTGCCTGTCTTACTCGGCCGATCTGCGTTAGGCCAGAAAGCTTGTGGTCCATATATGCACGGAGATTAGGCAGCCTGCCCTATTAATATTTCCATGATTCTTTCCACCATTTCATCATCCAATGTTAAAAAAGACAAAAAAAAAAAAAAAAACAACTATGGGACAATTTTGAATTTTGTCAAATTTTTATCGTATTTCATCGAGTTGAAATAAAAATGTAATCGTAATTTGAATTTCTGTAGCCACAGAAGTGTTGAAAATGTACATTTGAACTGCTAAGAATGTCGGTTATAAAGTCCTATATACATATGCTTAGAAGTCGTTTTGTAACATACTTGTGCTGCCATATGAGGTATTAATGCATGAAGTATTTTGTAAATTTTAGTAGTGCGCGTTCGTAAATATAGATGGGATAAAATTTGATGAAGGCACGAGGATTGGAAAAATATTTACTGCAAGTAGATGGGATTTTTTGGCGCCTTATTAAAAATCTAAATTTTTTGTATTGTAATGTTATTAATTTCTTAAGTTTTACAAAAATCAAAGGATATGGGGTTGTAAAATCAAAGAATATTGGGTCTAACTCAACCTAACAAAACCGGCTTGTTAGGAGATGATTGCTCTCATTTTATTAAACGGATCATGCCAATATCTCCAGTCAATGTGGGATTCTAATACGCCCCCTCACGCATAGTGTGGACCATGCCAAACCACTGCAAATAAGTCGATATTGGAGGACCCAACATTATAAAATTGAGCTTGCTCTGATACCATTTTACAGAAATCAAAGGATATTGGGCCTAACTTAACCTAACAAAATCGACTTGTTAAGAGTCATCACCTTATTAAGTGAATCATGATAATATCTCCGGTCAATGTGAGATTTTAATATTAAGTGATACTACTCAAAAAAAAAAAAAAAGGAAAAAAAATTCTTAAGGGATGACCCTCTCCTTTTGAATTTTAAATATTCCCTCTAATTGGCAATTTGATTGACTACTTTGGGCTTTTGAAGTATCATTTTTCCACTGAAATGACATTTCATGCATCTACTACAAATGCGCTTCTCATTTATGCTCGCTTAATTTATGGGAATCATTTGGTTAATAATCATCACGGTTGATTCATGCTTGTGCATACAGTACCTAAATAAACCAGTTAACCAAGCGCTTTGCTCTTCTTTTCTTTATTTATTTATTTATTTTGAAATTTGACCTCAGGGCTTTCATGGTATCTAGTAATCTTTAGAATCTGTATTTGAATTCCCGTTTTCCTTATGTTATGTGTGTATATATTTAGGACAAGAAAATGACTTGGTTAGCTAAAAAAGAGGTAGAAACAAAAAATATATATATAAAAAAAAAGGTTTTGGCAATAGTTTGACATCAAATAGAGTAAAAGTCAATAATGTTAAGTAGGCGTGTCTGTGACAATATTGTTTTAGGTGGAGAAGAGGTAAGGTTGATGTCATTTCCAGAAATGAGTTGAGATTCTGACTTTTGGAACCTTCAAAGATGTAAAATGCCTTTTGATAGTATAATATATATATATATATGGTTATTGTTTATTATTTTGATAATATTTCGTTGCACGAAATCAACTAAGAAACCTTTTTTTTTTTTAATTAAGTTTTTGTTCCTTGGTACCTCCCATATATTATATGTCTATCTTCCAAGTCCCCACCAATATAATAAAGAAGATGAATTTATATCTTTAGTAAAAAAAAAAAAACAAACAAACAAACAAATTGTTTTATTGCGCGCCCTAACTTAAATGCTCTTTTTTTTTTGGAAGTTAATTGGTTGGCTTAAATGTTTTGCTTGCTGATCACAATCAAGAAATAAATGAGATCTTTTATAACTTAAGAATTGAATGTTTCGTATTATCTATAAACCGCCATAATTATAGATGGTCCTATAATAAAAAATTGTAAACGACTTCGATAAAGATCTAACATTTATATATATATATATATATGCGATCAAGTCGTCTCTTCCTAGCGACAATAATGTTAAAGAATAAAGTTCATTTTTTCTCCGAATTGATTGTCGGTCTCTATCTGTTATCTTTCTCTTTAAAGAACTCTAAACCTCTGTATTAAATAGATTAACGATTAACTTTAAAAATAATAATAAAAAAAAAGATTCACATGTTGGACATACATTTGTCTAGCTATAACATGATCATCAATTCGTTGTGTGTGTGTGTTGAATATTGTTAAATTATGTATCTCTGTAATACATAAATAAATAAATATATATAT
>NW_010362290.1:0-136 GCF_000414095.1 Morus notabilis
GTGGGCCTCGTTACGACACCAAAACTTTTCACCGTTCCCGTGCCATTCGGAGATCGCAATAAGAGCTTCAATCTAACGGCTGATGGGCACCGTTACGACACCAAAAGTTTTGCCGTTCCCGTGGCAGATTGAAATC
>NW_010362290.1:670-770 GCF_000414095.1 Morus notabilis
TCGCCCTTCCCGGGGTGGTTGTAGAGTGTAAAGAAAGCTTCTATCTAACGGGAGATGGGCGTCGTTTCAACACCAAATGTTGTCGCCATTCCAGTGGCGG
>NW_010362291.1:0-15093 GCF_000414095.1 Morus notabilis
TATGTAGGAGAGAGAGCATTTATAGGTCGATTCTGCTAGTGGTAGAGATATGTTAACAGAGAACAGAACAGGAGTGAGTAAAGCAAACACAATTATAGCAAGTTGGCTACAAATCACTACAATATATCAAAGACTACTTCAGATATATATATATAACATAAAACAGAAAAGTTGCAAAAGAAGGATTTACTTGGTTGATATTTGCTCAAGCAAGATAATAAAGGGGAGACCAAAACAAGGTCACGAGCAGCAACGATCAACCACATTCACAAATCACATGGGAAGTCAAGGAGCAATCGTAGTATCTTGGATGATTAATTTCATGCAAAATCCGCTCCATATTGGTCCATGAGTTTGAATGCTTGAGGTATTTGGCTACCAATAAAAGCCTAAAATATAATTGAAAAAAGAGAGGAAAATTAGAAGCAAATTAACAATTGTGACATTAATTACCATTTTCAATCTAAAGTCAATACCCTGAAATACTGGCAAATGTTTTTTAATTTTTAACCAGGAAACAAGGCCAAATAGAAATAGAATAGAAACCAAAGTTAAAAGAATGCTCCTAAGAAGAAACATAGATGATGGAACAAACCTGAACATCTTCAATCAGTCCTCAATGTCATCAGTGTAGATACTAAACCCATCACTAGAGAAACTCAACCGATTGACATCGTTATGTTGAACAATTGAGGTCGAAGCAGACTCTTCTTCTCCGTCGCCGAAACAAAAATTGAACTGAAGGTCATGTTGTGCGACGACATTTTTGTTTGTAGCGAAACCCTACAAATGGTCTAACAAGTCCGACTCTGTTAGGATCCTGATTGAGTCCTACATTGCTAAAGTATGGGCTTAGCATGTGAGTTTATAACCACTTGGGCACCCTCTCCCTACAAGCTAGCTTGTGGAGATGAGTTCTACCTAAGGGTTATAACAATTGGTATCAGAGCATGCCTCTCCTCAGGCCCACGTTGCTGAAGGGGCAACCTGGAAAGGCCAGAGTGGGCCATCTAGAGTGGGCCGCCGTGGATGTCGGTATCGGAAGCGTGGTAGTATGTTAGGATCCTGATTGAATCCCACATTGCTAAAGTATGGGCTAGCTTTTGGGGATGAGTTCTACCCAAGGGTTATAACAATCTCCCCAAACGTGTATGAAATATAACGTCTTCCTTGAACTCTTTAACAGAAAAGGACAGAGAGTATGTGTTGAACCTTACAATAATCCGAGCCTCCATTTGGTTGCATACTAGGGTTGGCATGTCATAGTTTGCAATGCTCCTCTTTCCATCTGTATCATCCTTAGTTCATGCAACTCTGTCAAAACAAGTTGCTTGAGCTTCCGAAAACTGCCCTCCTCAAAATGAAGTTGCTCACCATCGCATGCTCGATGAAGCAAAAGATATGCTAAGTTGGGCAAGCGCATGAGGGCTTTCTAAGGTGTCAACCACTAATCTTGAGAAACTTAAACCCAATATGTTTAGATTTTGAAGCGGCAAAATCCAATCTGGCAACTTCTCTAGACGACCCTTAAAGATGAGGCGTCCTATAAAAGGCGGTGGCGCTGAAATGGATTCCAAATCGAAAAGTTTGAAGATTATTGGATGAGTATAAACTAGGGATTCTAGGTGATTCATCTTCTCAATCGTGAAGAGAGTGGTCGCCATGCCTGCATCCGATTTTGAAACGCTCGAACATCTTAACTGTCTCAACTTCTTCGACTCTTTTGTGCTTCCACAGTCATTAGCGTTTGCAAGTTCTCCAAAGAACAAATCCCTTCCTTGATCCTTGCTCCACTAATGGAACATGAGGGAACATTGCCATTATGAGAGCTGGCCAAAAGGTGTCTCAGTTTCCGGAGCTTCTGGATTTCGATTGGTAGCACATTAATCAGTGTATTTCTAACATCTAAGCTTTGTAGATTGAGTAGTAGACCCAGAGACTTTGGAAGCTTCTTCAATTTTGTATTCCTCAAATTCAAGCACTTCAAGAAGAATAAGTTTCCCACTTCCATTGGGAGATCATCTAGTGGAGTATTTTCGAAATCCAACAACTCTAGAAGCTTGAATCTTTCGAACAAACTAACCTCCAAACATCTTGTCATTATTGTTCCCTGGAAATCAAAAAGAAAAATAGAACGGACCCTGGACTGGTCGACAGTGATTTCCAAAGTATTTATTGCTCCACCGTGGAGTGACAGCCGACGACTTTCGGGATCTACTAATGATGAAGAGTCTTTATCCTCAAAAATCTGGCAGATCTCAAATTGTTTGGCCTTTGATACAAGAACTTCATGCATGACACCATGGACTCTACACATTCTTTCAGCGCCATCATACTTTATATGTGAGACTTGGACCGAGTTTCTATTTACGAGCTCATTCAAGTCAAGTACATTTCTGCAACTTGTTCCAACGCCTTGCCAATCTCTCCTTTAACAAAACCCTCGGCAATGCACATCTCGAATAATCTTTGATCAGGAATAAGAAAGTCCTCGGGAAAGATACCAAAGTATAAGAAACAGAGTCGAATATGGGAATGCAGATCGTCAAAACTCTGCGGGAAAAATTGTTGACACTATTGAATTAAGTCGGGGGTTCTCTCTAAAACCTTCATTCAAATGGTTTAGCAGCATTTCCCATTCAGCCACGACGTTCATTTTGGTGGACAGAAGAAAATCAGCAATGGCCTTAACTACAAGGGGCAAGCCATGGCATCTTCTAACAATTTCAAGCGACAACTCCAATAACTCAAATACGAAAGGCTGTTTACAAAATAACTCCCAAGCCATTTCTTTGGAAAGAGGTTGTAGACACTTCAAAAATATCACAAGAAGCAGCAGTCGCATTGTTACGTGTTGTGATGATTATCCTACTACCATTATTACAATCTAAAAAAAAAAAAACGTGATTCATAACTTCTCAAAAATCTAGTCGCCAGACATCATAGAAAACAATCAGATACCTCTTTGGGGACAAAAGTTGCTTCAAGCGACTAATTAGCTCTTGCTCTTGCATCGTGTCCATTTCCTCCTCACTCGAGTCTCCATCTTCGCAGATCATCTTTGTTAAACGCCTGAAAAGATTCTCGAAGCTGCATGATTGTGACACATTGATCCAAGCACGAAGATCAAAGTGTCGTCGAACCTCTTCACTTTGGTAGACAGTACTAGCAAGAGAGGTCTTACCAACTCCACCTACACCAACCAATGAAATCGCCAAGCGCGTGGATGTTTCTCCAACCAGCATGCTCACAAGTTCTTCTTTTTGAGCCTTAACGCCCACAAGTTCACCTTCTTCAATGATGCGGGATGACTTAATCTCCGAGAATCTGATCTTCTTCACTGGAACTGTACGAGTTCTCTTCGGAACTAAGATTGGATCTCCTTCTCCAAAATCCTTTCGGCAATGAAAATAAATCTTTCTCTAAACCCCATTTTTTCAACTTTCGTATACCTTTTAAAATCCGTTTAATCTCATTTGCCACATCTTCTGGTTTCAACCTTTTATTCGGGTAGTCACCTTTTTGGAGGACCATATAACTAAATCTGGACGCTCTGCAGCCTGAAGAAGGTACATGTCCAAGACGTACCCTGCACGTTGCGCCGCCTTTGCTGCATCCGTCAACCATTCTTCCGCGATCCAATTCTGTGCGTCTTTGTTCATGACCAATTCCTGAAGACTCTCCAGCTTGAGTTTCAGACTAATCATGTCTCCATTGGCTTTTTCTAGCAAGCTAAGTGCCTTGTCAATGACATAAATCGCTATACTCGCAGCTTCCATTGCTCTAATGATTTAGATGCTCTTTGCGTATTGTTTCTTACGGTTGACTCTAACTTATTTTATTTGCAAGGACGATAAATATCAGCGTCAAAAGGATTTACCAAGGTTTTGGGCTTATTGATTATCGATGAAAAACGTTAAACATTTATTTGGAAGTTGATGTTGGTAAAAACTGAAAAGTAGAAGTCAATATGAAATTCAACTCATTCTTAATTGTTGGTTGGGTCCCTTCCTACGTGGAGGTGGTGAGACCCACCACTTTTTTTAAAAAATTTAAAATAAAATAAAAAAAGAAGAAGAAGGAGAGGAGTGTGGGGGTAGTGTGTGAGTGACGCCCAAAAAAGTGAGAAAAAGAAAAAGAGCAGAGAGGGAAAGAGAAATGTAAAGTGAGGGTGAGCATTTATTAAAAGAGATAAATTCTCATAGTATTTTAGGGCCGTTTGGTATGCAATAAACCTGAGGGTGGCATGTTTGGTACGATAATTAAAATTTTTGAATTTTAGGGAAAGTTAATCCCAAGGATTATAACATAGTCATCTATTCTAACTTATTTTATTTGCAAGGACGATAAATATCAGCGTCAAAAGGATTTACCAAGGTTTTGGGCTTATTGATTATCGATGAAAAACGTTAAACATTTATTTGGAAGTTGATGTTGGTAAAAACTGAAAAGTAGAAGTCAATATGAAATTCAACTCATTCTTAATTGTTGGTTGGGTCCCTTCCTACGTGGAGGTGGTGAGACCCACCACTTTTTTTAAAAAATTTAAAATAAAATAAAAAAAGAAGAAGAAGGAGAGGAGTGTGGGGGTAGTGTGTGAGTGACGCCCAAAAAAGTGAGAAAAAGAAAAAGAGCAGAGAGGGAAAGAGAAATGTAAAGTGAGGGTGAGCATTTATTAAAAGAGATAAATTCTCATAGTATTTTAGGGCCGTTTGGTATGCAATAAACCTGAGGGTGGCATGTTTGGTACGATAATTAAAATTTTTGAATTTTAGGGAAAGTTAATCCCAAGGAATTCATGTTTCCTAGGAACCAACCTTCCCGGTAATACGAGTCCCACCAATTACGCCCCCTAGAGGTTGCCCTGAATGCTAATGTATGTCATGAGACTGATCTATGCAAAGATATGATACCATTCCTTCCTTTTTCTGATTATTGTTCTCTGTAAGAAGATAAAAGACTTTGCCCTCAAATATCAGATGTTCTAATTGTGACTGAGAAGCCTAGTTTAGGTTCATTAATCTAGTATATCACTTCCACTTTGGAGTCCACGGCAAAGAAAATGAAACACTAAACGCAAACAAGAAAAGTAAAGGACCATAATCAGTAAAATATATGTATTATTCGTATTGTAGAACGTTCAAATGCAACAACAACAACAACAAAGAACGTAAAGGGGTTTTCTTTTATACTTGGTCGCAACTCACAAGGTTAAGAACTTCAAAAACCATTCAAAAGCCATAAAAAATTTCCTCCAGTCCTCCATGTAAATACAAGGCCGTAATTCGTCCACAACAAAACCGCGGTTGAATCTCCATTTATCCCTGCCAATTACCAAATTCACATCATTTTATCCCTGCCAATTACCAAATTCAGATCATAATGCTAGCGTTTTTGCTTGGTTCGTACTTTAAATGTTGAGTAAAACGTCATTTTGGAAAGCAAAAGTGTACCAGTGAGGAGCAAACACAAGCGAAATCTAAGGCTTGCCATACTTCTTTCTCAGTCGTTCTCTTACGAAATCATTGCGAGCTTTGATTCGAGCTTGTTGAGGCGCAACATTGACATACGAGAAATGCAAGCCAAAAGCAAAGAGGGCGGCTCCAAAGAGGAAACATCCGATGGTCGTCGCAGCCTTCTTTGGAGTGGACGGAAAGCACATAGACATTTTCTTCTTCGTTCTACCTAATGAAGCCAAAAACAAATACTTGAAAAAGCAAATCCCATTTTTCACCATATAATTACAAACTCTAAAACTCATACAAACTCTAAAACATCATAGATCACTACATTCTCATTGGGAAAAACTTAAAGAAACTTAAGCAGTCATTACAATAGTGAAATGTTAACTCTTATTGACGCTTTAAGAGTAAAAATTTATCAAATCATTTAAGTAAGCCAATATTTGATCACTATATTCGGGGAAAAAAAAGCCATATGTAGTTAAGCACTATATTACAAAAAGGAAGAACAAGTCTTTCTCAGTGGCATTTTATCATACACTTAAGAAGCACTTCTGTAACCCAAAAAAATAATACATGCCCGCCAAAAGTTGTCATTCAATGGACTGGAAAACGACCATATTATCGATGAAATTTTAGAATCATACCTGAGAAAGCAACAATTTCGAAAAGTGAAAGCTGAAATGGAGTAGATTTTGTGATTGAGAACAGAGAAATTTCTCCTTTTTTGGCGTTTACTTTTCAATTGAGCCTCCAATTACTATCATACAGCAAGCAAATATTCGTTCGAAATCCAATTGTGAATCTTTTTTGTAAAAAATGTAATCAGTACCAATAAACCAGAGAATAGTGAAAGTGGAGAGATAAGACACGAAAATGCCCAAATGTAAATTTCAGGTTGAGAGCTTTTATAGTTTGCTTCTCTCGCCAACGACGCTTTGTTGATTGTCGTATGCTACGAAGATATTTGCCCATGCTTATATTCCTTGTTTAATTAACTAGATATATATCTTGTTTACCTGAGTGTTCTAATAATTCGGTATGCAATACATCATCTCAATGCATGAAGCTGTAAACAATGAACTTGCCACAATATATCCTCACATTGGTAGGGTTTAATTTGAGTTAAAAAATAAATTTATGTGAGAAAAAATATTAATAAAAAAGAGTTAAATTTAAATTTTTATGAAAAAAAACACAAATAATAATAAAACTAAGGAGCGTAGATTCCTTTTTGCTAATTAACCCTTCAATATAAATAATACCTTCTGTTAAGAAAGCTCTAAAGAAAGAATTTGGAACATGTAATTTCAAGGCATCTGATCAGTTGATAATTAGAAAACCTTGACCCTCACCAACTGATAATTTGCTTTTGATCATGCTTTGGTTCGAGAATACGCAACAAGGCCGTCCTCAATTAATCTCATAATTTGATTCATTGATGTCGTCGAGATTAGTTACTTTAGAAGACAACGATTTAGTTGCAATGAAAATATACACGCGATTTTGGCTTTTCAATTTAACTGTAATCTACCATCAACATTGAGTTACGACTAAGAATAGGAGTTTCGAATGTTGAGATTATCGTCTTTAGGAAGATACCTGTAATACCTGAGATTCAATTAAACTTTAAACCAATAATAAATAAATTTAGTAAATTAAAATCATGCACCACATTTACCATTTATCCCAAAGTTATTTGTTAACATTATATTTTATTATTATAGCTATCATATGATTTTATTAAACATATATCTTTGCTAATCAAGTTTTTAGTTTTAATATGCAGTGCAACTAGCTCGATGTGGGAACTCAATGTGCTAAACTTATGAAGAAAAAAATGATATTTATTATGATTATTTGATATGATATTTTACCTCTATTATGATTGATTTAATGATGAATTATTATTTTATATTTTATTATATGGTTTTAGTAAATGTGTTGAGGACTTAGTTGTTATTTTGAGTTTTTGTGAGAGAAGGCTATGTTAGCAAATAACTTTAGGCACCTAATTGAAGAAGAAAAATAGAAACTTTAGAGCTGATTTTATGATGTTAGGACAGCTGTTAGAGGCTTAGAAAAACCTAGACACTTGTCCTACTATAAGGTTACTCCACTTTTGCTTCATTTCTATTATGTTTAGACTTCATTTTTTGGTCTATTTCAGCAAAAAGTCTAGAACTCCGACCATAACATTTTCTTCTCTCTTCTCACCCAAAACTCATAATCAAACCTAGGTTTTCAACAGAAAATGAGCTAAAAACTCAGCCAGCCCATTTCAACTCGTTTTCAACCTAGAACCAAAAATAACCACCAAGATTTTGAGCTTCTATTCACTTGGGAACATGTTTTTCTTTGAGGTAACTTCTTTCTTATGTTAGAAACTAAGATTTCATAGATTAAGATGTTGAAATCCTACTTGAGATTTGGATTTTTGATGTGCCTTATCATGCATGTTGGTTGTAAACCCTTAAAAATGAGTTTCTTGAGGTTTTGGTTCAAATATTAGTTTATGGGTGAAATTAATGATTTTAGCTTGATATTATTGATGATTATTTGAGTCCCACCAATTACGCCCCCTAGAGGTTGCCCTGAATGCTAATGTATGTCATGAGACTGATCTATGCAAAGATATGATACCATTCCTTCCTTTTTCTGATTATTGTTCTCTGTAAGAAGATAAAAGACTTTGCCCTCAAATATCAGATGTTCTAATTGTGACTGAGAAGCCTAGTTTAGGTTCATTAATCTAGTATATCACTTCCACTTTGGAGTCCACGGCAAAGAAAATGAAACACTAAACGCAAACAAGAAAAGTAAAGGACCATAATCAGTAAAATATATGTATTATTCGTATTGTAGAACGTTCAAATGCAACAACAACAACAACAAAGAACGTAAAGGGGTTTTCTTTTATACTTGGTCGCAACTCACAAGGTTAAGAACTTCAAAAACCATTCAAAAGCCATAAAAAATTTCCTCCAGTCCTCCATGTAAATACAAGGCCGTAATTCGTCCACAACAAAACCGCGGTTGAATCTCCATTTATCCCTGCCAATTACCAAATTCACATCATAATGCTAGCGTTTTTGCTTGGTTCGTACTTTAAATGTTGAGTAAAACGTCATTTTGGAAAGCAAAAGTGTACCAGTGAGGAGCAAACACAAGCGAAATCTAAGGCTTGCCATACTTCTTTCTCAGTCGTTCTCTTACGAAATCATTGCGAGCTTTGATTCGAGCTTGTTGAGGCGCAACATTGACATACGAGAAATGCAAGCCAAAAGCAAAGAGGGCGGCTCCAAAGAGGAAACATCCGATGGTCGTCGCAGCCTTCTTTGGAGTGGACGGAAAGCACATAGACATTTTCTTCTTCGTTCTACCTAATGAAGCCAAAAACAAATACTTGAAAAAGCAAATCCCATTTTTCACCATATAATTACAAACTCTAAAACTCATACAAACTCTAAAACATCATAGATCACTACATTCTCATTGGGAAAAACTTAAAGAAACTTAAGCAGTCATTACAATAGTGAAATGTTAACTCTTATTGACGCTTTAAGAGTAAAAATTTATCAAATCATTTAAGTAAGCCAATATTTGATCACTATATTCGGGGAAAAAAAAGCCATATGTAGTTAAGCACTATATTACAAAAAGGAAGAACAAGTCTTTCTCAGTGGCATTTTATCATACACTTAAGAAGCACTTCTGTAACCCAAAAAAATAATACATGCCCGCCAAAAGTTGTCATTCAATGGACTGGAAAACGACCATATTATCGATGAAATTTTAGAATCATACCTGAGAAAGCAACAATTTCGAAAAGTGAAAGCTGAAATGGAGTAGATTTTGTGATTGAGAACAGAGAAATTTCTCCTTTTTTGGCGTTTACTTTTCAATTGAGCCTCCAATTACTATCATACAGCAAGCAAATATTCGTTCGAAATCCAATTGTGAATCTTTTTTGTAAAAAATGTAATCAGTACCAATAAACCAGAGAATAGTGAAAGTGGAGAGATAAGACACGAAAATGCCCAAATGTAAATTTCAGGTTGAGAGCTTTTATAGTTTGCTTCTCTCGCCAACGACGCTTTGTTGATTGTCGTATGCTACGAAGATATTTGCCCATGCTTATATTCCTTGTTTAATTAACTAGATATATATCTTGTTTACCTGAGTGTTCTAATAATTCGGTATGCAATACATCATCTCAATGCATGAAGCTGTAAACAATGAACTTGCCACAATATATCCTCACATTGGTAGGGTTTAATTTGAGTTAAAAAGTGAATTTATGTGAGAAAAAATATTAATAAAAAGGAATTAAATTTAAATTTTTATGAAAAAAAACACAAATAGTAATAAAACGAAGGAGCGTAGATTCCTTTTTGCTAATTAACCCTTCAATATAAATAATACCTTCTGTTAAGAAAGCTCTAAAGAAAGAATTTGGAACATGAATTTTCATGGCATCTGATCAGTTGATAATTAGAAAACGTTGACCCTCACCAACTGATAATTTGCTTTTGATCATGCTTTGGTTCAAGAATACGCAACAAGGCCGTCCTCAATTAATCTCATAATTTGATTCATTGATGCCGTTGAGATTAGTTACTTTAGAAGACAACGATTTAGTTGCAATGAAAATATACACGCGATTTTGGCTTTTCAATTTAACTGTAATCTACCATCAACATTGGGTTACGACTAAGAATAGGAATTTCGAATGTTGAGATTATCGTCTTTAGGAAGATACTTGTAATATCTGAGATTTAATTAAGTCTTAAGCCAATAATAAATAAATTTAATAAATTAAAATTATGCACTACATTTATTATTTATCCCAAAGTTTTTTGTTAGCATTATATTCTATTATTAGAGCTATCATATGATTTTATTAAACCTATAGCTTTGCTAATCAAGTTTTCAGTTTTAATATGCAGTGTAACTAGCTCAATGTTGGAACTCAATGTGCTAAACTTATGAAGAAAAAAATTATATTTATTATGATTATTTGATATGATATTTTACCTCTATTATGATTGATTTAATGATGAATTATTATTTTATATTTTTATTATATGATTTTATATAAATGTGTTGAGGACTTAGTTGTTATTTTGAGTTTTTTTGAGAGAAGTCTATGTTAGCAAATTGAGTGAACTTTAGGCACCTAATTAAAGAAGAGAAATAGAGACTTTAGAGCTGATTTTATGAGGTTAGGATAGCTATTAGAGGCTTAGAAAAACCTAGACACTTGTCCTACTATAAGGTTATTCCACTTTTGCTTCGTTTCTATTATGTTTAGACTTCATTTTTGGGTCTATTTCAGCAAAAAGCCTAGAACTCCGACCATAACATTTTCTTCTCTCTTCTCACCCAAAACTCAGAATCAAACCTAGGTTTTCAACAGAAAATGAGCTAAAAACTCAACCAGCCCATTTCAACTCGTTTTCAACCTAGAACCAAAAATAACCATCAAGATTTTGAGTTTCTATTCACTTGGGAACACGTTTTTCTTTGAGGTAACTTCTTTCTTATGTTAGAAACTAAGATTTCAGAGATTAAGATATTGAAATCCTACTTGAGATTCAGATTTTTAATATAGCTTATCATGCATGTTGGTTGTAGACTCTGAAAAATAAGTTTATTGAGGTTTTGGTTCAAATATTAGTTTATGGGTGAAATTAATGATTTTAGCTTGATATTATTGATGATTATTTGAAGATAAACTCTTATTAGGATTATGATTCATGTATTTAAGAGTGATCTTTGAAGATTAAGATCTGCATGCTAAGTATTTGATGAAATGTTCAAATATAAGTCCTCTGTACAGCCTATGTAGATTATGTTTTCGTGCTATATATACTTATGATTTTGACTGATCTTATAATTTTTTTACTAAATTATACATGTCAAGCTTTACGTCAGTTTTTAAATCACTCTAAACGGATTTTTTTTACATTTAGTTATGAGTTTTATAAGTTCAGCTAAAAAGCTGTCATTTTCCTGACGAGATTATACTTCAATCCGGATTTCGGGCTGTTTTGGTTAGTTTGAAAAATCTGAAACCTATCATGTAGTAGTTCTAAAAAGAGGGTTTTAAGTCTACTTTTATTTGCCACTGGTCTCATAATATTATGAGTTTTGATGAATTTGTTATGAATATTTTCGTAACAATGCGCAGTTATGTGTTTTGTTAAATGATGATGTGAATGTGATTTTTGAAAGCTATGGTTTTTAAAGGTTAATTAGCACATTGAAGGCTCCCCGCAACTAGCTAGTTTGTGCTTGCAAAGTGGTGATCGAAATTCAGGTAAGTAGAGTTAAAGCATATTCAAAACTGCATCACAAGACCTATTTGACGAAATAACTTGTTCAGAATTGTGATTATGCAAGTTTATTCTCTTATGAAGATCTTATATGATTATGTTCAAAGAGTATTCATGATTAATTATTTTTGAAAGATATTATGATTATGTTTTTATGTTTTAAGTGATCGAAATTTAGATAAGTAGAGTTCAAGAATTTTCAAAACTGCATTACAAGACCTATTTGACGAAATAACTTGTTCAGAATTATGATTATGCAAGTTTATTCTCTTATGAAGATCTTATATGATTATGTTAAAAGAGTATTCATAATTAATTATTTTTGAAAGAGATTATGATATTTGCTTATTATATTTTTATGTTTTAAGATATTTTATGGTATGACATATGGATGAGAGGCTGGGTAAGCAGGGGTGCGAGGGACCGGTGCCCCAAATTAGAAAAATTGTCTCTTTGAGACAACTAGAGAAAAATACTAGTGGAAAGTCTCTTTTTGATCACAAGAGAAAGAGATTCTAAAAACCCCGCTTAGTGTTTAAGAGAAGATAATTGGCCAAAATTAGAGAAGGTTCTGTATAGAGAGGCTTATTTGGAACCGAAGTTCTGTATCATACCCAAATTAAGAATAAGTATGAAAGTTTATGAACAATGTTTAACAAAAAGATTTCAGCCACGGAGATTTTAGATACTTACTTTATTTGAAATCTAATTACTGAGGGTTTGCTCATTAGTTTTACCTTGTGATGCAAATGATGTTGTTGTTACCGAAGAGTAAAAAAAAATGATTTCTAAGGTTGACTGAATACTCTAAGTCTTACATCTGGCATCTTACTTATATGCACTTCTAAACAATAGATGAGCCAAAAATATTTTTTTTAGTTACTATGTCGATTTTGAATAACTATTTAATGTCTAAGATTTATGGTTGTAATCATTTTGCGCACTGACTTATTTTGTTCAACAACCTTTACGAAATCTTGTGATCAAATCAATCATAAATTTTCACATCTTAAAAATGACATTATTTTAAATATAAAAAATATATTTTAAATAATACCATCTTACTAAATTCGGCTTTAGACCGATTTAGTGCGGGAGGCGTTAGAATACCTCTCTTATTCTCTACAACATCCAACACCGATAACACAGTTTCGAATGTCTACTATTTTTTCAGAACAGTTGCACTATATACATCATGTATTCTGGTCCCTTTATGTAAAAGTTTGACTTTTTATTGATTTTGACATTAACTTCAACTTTTTTTCTTTGGCTTTGTCACAGATCAAATTTTTGTTCTACTTTGAGTCCATATGCACATACATTGCCACGTAATATTCGAGGAACATGTATGCCCATAAAGATTGAAGGTCATTTTCCCAAGAATATATCTCTCTCTCTGTCTTTTTTTTTTTTTTCTTTTTTTCTTTTTTTTTTTTTGTTGGATAAGCCCCAACAATCTTTTCAATGGCGACAATATCAACCCTGTCATTCCTCATCCTAAACTTAATCATCATCTTTCATTTCTCATTGAAAGCTTCAGCAATCAGGTATGTGATTTCTCCTCCTTTTCTTTTCCGGTTTCCTAATTCCGAGTCTTGGTGGGTTTTTTCCGAAATGGGTACGTGATTCTTCACTCAATTCGACCAATCAATTCAGTTCTATAATAGGAAATCAGCAAAGTTAGAAACTCGTTCTAAAATAATTTTATTTTTTGTATGAAAATAAAAATAAAAACGTTTTTAATCTCAGACAGAAATTATTTTTAAAAATGCGTTTGGTAGTTTAATCAAGAGATTGTTTTCGGTATAAAAAAAACTTATTAATGTCTCTCTCTGCTCGAGAGAGGTGAAAACAAAAACAAAAAATGAAAAACGACTAAAAGTCATTTTTCATTTCTCTCTCATTTTACACTAA
This sequence comes from Morus notabilis, assembly GCF_000414095.1. Taxonomy (NCBI): domain Eukaryota; kingdom Viridiplantae; phylum Streptophyta; class Magnoliopsida; order Rosales; family Moraceae; genus Morus; species Morus notabilis. The sequence goes on from NW_010362291.1 coordinate 13,715, forward strand.
ACCAAAAAATCGTTTTCATTTCTATTTTTTATCTTTATTGCGCCAAACGCCAGTTTGGAAACGTTTCCATTTTTTCTTTCTCAAAAAACGTGAAAAACAAAAACGAGATTAATTTCAAACACGGTCTTTATTTTCAATATAAAAATAAAAATAAAAATAAAATTATTTTAAGAATTATTCAGAAATCAATTCTAAAATTACATTTAGTTAGTCGACGTTTGGTTTATAGATTCAGAATTATGATTCATAATTATTCTCGTTTTATGTATATTTTTGTGAGAGAAAAATTCTATAGAGAACTATGAATCATGATTCAGAATCATAGACGAATACAAGAAACAAATGTGACATTGATTTTTTTAAAAATTATTTTAAATATAATAAAAAATAAAATTATATTGAATTATAATTATTAATTTAAAAATAATAAAAAAATAAAATTATATTTAATTATAAATATCAATTAATATATTATAACATTATTAATAACTATTAAAAAAATTTAACTATTTTAAAAATAATTATTCTCACACTTTTCTCATTTTCATTTTTAAAATATTTACTAAACAAATTTAATTTACAGACTATTTTTATTTTTATGTCTCAACAGTTCCAAAGTCACTTAGGGGTTGTTCTTTTGCAACGAAACTTAAAAAAAGTTTGAACTCAAGTTACAACTTTATTTAAGTTCATTTCTTTTGAAGAATTTGAGTTTAAACTCGAATTTGAACTTGAGTTTAGAGCTAAACTCGAGTTCAAGTTTTCACTTAAACTCAAGTTCATAAACTCGAACTCAAATTAATGAACAATATTTTTTCTATTCTTAAAAATATCATAATTTTTTTGTTTTAATTCTGATTGAGATGATTTTTTTTTCTATGCATTCACAATGAAAAGACGAATAAAACCCTACCCATATACCATATTAAAAATTTTCATCACCATTGAGTTTTTATTAAAATATTATCTAAATACAAATTTAAGTTTTGACCCACTCAAATACAAACTCAAAAAAATTCTCAATTCAAATCATAATTTAAGGGCTCGTTCATTTTACGGATTTGAGTTTTCAATTCGAGTTGAGATATGACATTTTCTGAGAGCTTTTCACTGTAGCAGAAAAAGTTAAATGTGACATTTTTTGAGAATTTTTTACTGTAAAAATCTAAAACTGAAAACTCAAATCGGTGAAATAAACGAGGCCTAAATGCGCACATCTAAATACAAACTTAAGTTACAATTTCAACTCAAATTGTAACTCAAATTTAACTAAAAATCATCACTCAAATCACTCTAACTAAAAAATGCAAAACAACAACCCCTTGTTGCAGTGCACTTCGATTCGAACAACGAAAGGTAAATGTTGGCGTTTCCCCTCG
>NW_010362292.1:0-374 GCF_000414095.1 Morus notabilis
CGCCACGGGAACGGCAACAACTGTTGGTGTCGTAACAGGGCCCATCAGCTGTTAGATCGAAGCGCTCTTCACGCTCTACCACCGCCAGGGGAATGGTGACAACTTTTGGTGTCGTAACGGGGCCCCTTAGCCGTTAGATCGAAGCAAATCGAGATCTACGAATGGCACGGAAACGGTGAAAACTTTTGGTGTCGTAAAGAGGCCCATAATCCATCAGACTAAAGCTCTCTTCGCCCTCTAAAACCGCCACGAAAACTGTGACAAATTTTTGTGTCGTAACGGGCCCCATTAGCCATTAGATTGAAGCTCTCTTCGCAATCTACAATGGCCAAAGGAACGCTCAAAACTTTTGGTGTGTAACGGCGCCCATCAAT
>NW_010362292.1:597-800 GCF_000414095.1 Morus notabilis
ATGGCGACAACATTTGGTGTCGAAACAGGGCCCATCAGCCGTTAGATTGAAGCTATCTTCGCGCTCTACAACTGCCCCAGGAAGGCCGACAAATGTTGGTGTCGTAACGGGGCACATCAACCGTTAGATTAAAGAAGCTCGCTTTGCGATCTATGAATGGCACGGGAACGACGATAACTTTTGGTGTCGTAAAGGGGCCCATC
>NW_010362293.1:0-1668 GCF_000414095.1 Morus notabilis
TATTTATTTGTTTCTGCAGCAACATTTCTTTCTTCCGTTTATTTTCTTCGGCAACCTTCTAGATCTGTTTTTCTTCTTGCGTACTTAGTTTGAGTGGTTTTTTTTTTCGCTTGTTGGTTTCTACGTTCTTATAGATCTGTGTTTCTTTTTCTCTGTTTCTGGATCTACTTTCTCTCTTCCGTTTGTTCCCTTCTGCAACCTTCTAGATCTCTCAAATTTTTCCATTTTTGGGCAAGATTTCTTCATTTCTCATATTTCTTCTTTCTGCAACCTTCTAGTTCTTTTTTTTTTATTTATCGGCCAGATTTATTTGTTTTTCATCTTCTTTCTTTTTGCATATATATATTTTTCGATGTTTTATGTTTTATTTTTTTATTTTTTGTTGTTGTATATCCATGGTCCTTTTTTCTTTCATTGCGCTATTTGTTAGCTTCGTCTTTGGTTTCGTTGATTATTTTTGTTTGGATTTCATGGATTTGGTCATTTCTTTCAAATCTATGTTCTTATTGACTTGTTTTTAGGCTGTTTGGTCGTTTACTTTAGATCTATGTTCGTTTTTCATGTTGTTTTGTTTATGTTTTTTAATTTATTTGTTATTCGGCTGTTATATTTGTGAAAAAATTTTAACTTTTTTTTTCATAATTTCAAATTTTTTTATCCATGTTATTTATTTTTTCGTTCCTGTTTTTATTTACTATATTTTGATTTCTTCGTATTAATTTGAACAAATCTCTAACATTTGTCGTGATCTAAATGTAATAATATTTATGTTAATCTTTTATTCTGACACGTGTATTTTTTATTTTTTCATTTTGTATAATATGTATCCAAAATATAACTGTCTGTTATTTATTGGTTACATTTTGCTGTGGTCTTCATGCAGTGTGACGGTTGTTGTTAATTAATCATTACTTCTATTGCTTTCTATTTGCAGGGATTTGTATCCGAGATTAAGCAAAACATTGGTAACTTTCTATATATATATTGTATGTTAATTTTTTACACTTTCTTTGTCTTCATCTTTCAGCTAATATTATCTATCACGTTCTATTCTCTCTGCTTTTTCACTCTTTAAAGACCTTAATGATACTATCAATTTCTTACTAACCTTACCGCTTCCTTTGCTCTATTTCTGCCACTCAGTAATTTTGGCTGCTTTCTTTGATCTATCGTTTTGCCCGCGGTTCGTTGAATCAGGTATTCACTTTTTCAATTTACTTTGGTTGATTTGTTTTAGAATATTAATTTATAATGTTATGTTTGTTCGTTATATGAAATATTTTATTCTCTATTTTACTTTTTTTCTTCTCCACTGTACTTTCAGTCATTTACTTCTATTCTAATTTGATTAACTGAGATTTTATATTTACAAAGTTTTCTAAATCTTATTGAAATTTAATGTCTTCCTTTACAAAAAATTTGGTTTTTAATATCCAAATATTTTATTCTCTTCTGGTTATGATGATGTTATATTTCATTTGTTGTTAATATGTGCCAGGTAATTGTTATTACAGATATGGTTATCATTGATGTTGCCCTTATTATTTTGGACTTATGCCAATATATTTTAATTTGTCTTTTGTTTTAGTTTTACTATGTATTTGTGTTTATAAAAACTTCTTTTGTCTATGATACTATTTTGTAAATTGCCATTTGTTCCCTCTGCAG
>NW_010362294.1:0-2493 GCF_000414095.1 Morus notabilis
AGTCAGTTTTATTTTTATTTTTATGGTCAATATTCAAAATATAAAAAAATTTTAATTTTTAATCAAAATATTTCTTAAAAATAAATTACTTTTTTGAGAGGGAAAAATTATCATCTAGTAAATTTTTTATTTATTGTTTTTATGTTAAAAATTTTTGATAATTACCAAAAATATTTGAATAAAATTTAGCATAGTATATTTGTTAAAGATTTTCAATTTTTAAATAACTATTTTAAAAATGTATGTTTTTTAATTTGCAACCTAACTTAAATACTTTTCTTGCAATCCTATTGCTTAAATGTAGCTCTCATACACTCTTTTTTCTTTTTTTTTTTTAAGGGAGAGAGATAATCCTTTTTTTTAAACCCTATTTTTTTGTTCTTTCAAAACCCTCTTTCGTTAGTGTGTTTGGTGTGTGATTTAAAGTTCAAACAAGATGCAGAATTGTTTTGGGAAGGAGATGAGAGAGTGATGGCGTGACAAAAAGGATATAAGGAAGAGAGAGATTTATATAAAAATGAAAAACTTTTGAACAAAATTATGAATTCAAGTTGAAGTTAATATATATATATATATATATCTGTCTATATTTTATAATTCAATTGAAGTTAGTATTAACTATATAATAATAAAGATTATTAATAGTACTCTCTGAAATTTAGAGTTATTCTAAGTTTTTCTTCTGAATTTTGAAAAATTTTCACTTTGTTCTTTGAACTTTGAATTATTCCCACTTAACCGCTTATATTTTAATTTTTATTAAATATAAATGGAAAAAAAAGAGAATAATACAATCTCGTCATCTTTCTGTTTGAATTTCTGATGGTCACACTTAACTAAATTTCAACACATGGTATTCCAATGTTATTATATAATTTTTATGTCATAAATGTATTTACGCAGTAAATATTTCATTTACCAAACATTAACTTTATAAAAATTATATTTTGACCTTTTAATTTTTTTAAATTATATTTTGATCCTTAAATTTTTAAAATTATATTTTGATCCCTTAAGTTTTTAAAATTATTTTTTACCCCTCAATTTAAAAAAAATCATTTGACCCCAATTTTAAATTTTTTTACATATACACCCCTGGTAAAGGATGGTTTTTTCAGATAAATCTATCATTTACGGTAAATGATGAATTTACTTGGTAAATGCATCATTTACCAACCAATAGGTATTCTAATTTTACGTTTATTTTTATGTGATAAAGTTCTATTTACCTGATAAATCTCATTTGCTAGACAAACCTAATTTCTACATTATAGTAAATGATAAATTTACTATGTAAATCATAGTTTACCAGAAATTAACATACTACTTACAACATTTTACCGTGTAAATTGTCAATTTACCAGAAAATAACTTATTGTGACTTGATGAATTTACTTGTTATTTATAATATTAGAACATCTATTTGATTGGTAAATCCATTATTTACAACGTCAATCTTCCATTTACTAAATTGAATAGAATTTTGTATGTGGGTAAATAAAACATTTACAACGAGATGCAAGAATGGGCTGGCTCGGCTTGGCCCGTCCCGTACTCCTTAGGTCCACGCGGGCTGCGAGCCGGGTCGGCCCATCTTAGGAATTTCATGGGTCAGGCCGGGCCGGGCTAGCCCATATAAGAATGACCACGATCCAGCCCACACCACGGGCTAATTTTACGTCGGCCACGTTGGGCCGTGCCGCGGGTCAAGATGGGCCGTGCCATGAGCCTTGAATGGACTGGCCCACTAAAGGCCCATCTTGGCCCATCATAGATTTAGATAGGCCAGCCCATCTAAGCATGCAATTTTTAATTTTTTAATTTTAATTTTTAATTTTTTAATTTTTAAACAAGTTAACAAATATATAAATTTGAATAGTCAATGAAAATATGAAAAATTGATATTTTATTTACGATTACCTCATTAAAAAAAACATTTATAAGAAAAACCCAATGGGATAAAACCTTAGTAAGGAAAAAAGAATACAATCAGGATAATTATACATAAGATATTGATAAAATTACTATAAAAAAAAAACATGAAGAAATTATTCAATAAAAAGGGTTTGAGGGATTTTATTTATTATTATTGCTATTTTGTCTCAAAGGCTAAACGTGCTTGTGACGATCATTGATAAACAAGTTTGGAGGTTCGTTTAATAAGACTTGAATATCCGAGTTCATAACTCGTCATAGAGCGGAATGCCCACCCTTATGCTACACTTGTATTGAGATATCAGAGGTTTAACAATTAGCCCAAGTTTAATGGCTTTCACAGCAAAAGAAGTAAATATCATTAGTTTTATCGATCTTTTTACGTTATATAATAAAAAATATACATTCCCGATCTCGATAAAAAAAAAAAAAAATCAAATAAAGACAAATTTATATAAAGAGGATATGTTATATTTTAGAGGTATGATTTCTGAGGACTGCGAAAATCTCTTTTCTGATAAAGATATATGTATAAATTTTTGACGGGTTAAAGTAAAA
>NW_010362295.1:0-3407 GCF_000414095.1 Morus notabilis
CGAACCCCGAACACCAAACACCGAACACCGAACACCAAACCCCGAACCCAGAGCCCCGAGCCCCGAGCCCCGAGCCCCGAGCCCTGAGCCCTGAGCCCTGAACCCTGAACCCTGAATCCTGAACCGTGAATCGTGAACCGTAAACTCCAAACCCCAAACCCCAAACCCTAAACACTAAACCCAGAACCCTAAACCCTGAACGCTTAACCCTGAACCCTGGGCCGAGAGCCCTGAACCCTGAGCCCTGAGGCCTGAGACCTGAACCCTGAGCCGTGATCCGTGAACCCTAAACCCCAAACCCCAAACCCCAGACCCTAAACCTCGTAACCTAAACCCTAGACCCTAAACCCTAGACCCTAAAGCCGAAACCACAAACCTCAAACCCCAAACCCCAAACCCCAAACCCTAAACCCCAAACCCCAAACCCTAAACCCTAAATCCCAAACCCTAAACCCCGAACGCCGAACCCCGAACCCTGAACCCCAAACCCCAAACCCCGAACCCAAAACCCCGTATCCAGAACCCCGAATACCGAACCCCAAACAACGAACCCCGAACCCTGAGCCCCGAGCCTTGAGCCCTGAGCCCGGAGCCCTGAACCCTGAACCCTGAACCCTGAACAATGAACCGTGAACCCCGAACAGTGAACCGTGAACCCTGAACCGTGAATCCTGAATCCTGAACACCGAACCCTGAGGCTGAACCTTGATCCCTGAACCCTGAACCGTCAACTGTGAAACCCGAACCCTGAACGCTGAACCCTGAACCCCGAACCCTGAAAACCGAACCCCAAACCCCGAGCCCTGAGCCCTGAGCCTTGAGAACTGAGCCCTGAGCCCTGAACCCTGAACCCTAAACCCCAAACCCTAAACCCTAAACCCCAAACCGTAAACCCGAAACCCAAAACCCCAAACCCCAAACCCGAACCCCAAACCCCAAACCCTAAACCCTAAACCCTAAACCCTAAACCCCAAACCCTAAACACTAAACCCTAAACCGTAAACCCTAAACCCCAAACCCCAAACCCTAAACCCTAAACCCCAAACCCCAAACCCAGAACCCTGAACCCCGAACCCTGAACCCCAAATCCCAAACCCCGAACCCTCAACCCCGAACCCTAAACCCTAAACCCTAAACCCTGAACCTTGAACCCTGAACCCTGAACCCTGAACAATGAACCGTGAACCGTGAACCCCGAACCGTGAACTGTGAACCCTAAACAGTGAACCATGAACTCGGAACCCCGAACGCCGAAGCGTGAACCCCGAACCCTAAACCCTAAACCCTGAAGCCTGAACCTTGATCCCTGAACCCTGAATCGTCAACCGTGAACCCTGAACCCCGAACCCTAAACCCTGAACCCCGAACACCGAGCCCCGAGCCCTGAGCCTTGAGCCCTGACACCTGAGCCTTGAGCCCTGAACCCTGAACCCTAAACCCCAAACCCTAAACCCTAAACCCGAAACCTGAAACCTGAAACCCCAACCCCAAACCCCAAACCCCAAACCCTAAACCCTAAACCCGAAACCTGAAACCTGAAACCCCAACCCCAAACCCCAAACCCCAAACCCTAAACCCTAACCCCTAAAACCTAAACCGTAAACCGTAAACCCCAAACCCCAACCCCAATCCCCGAACCCTGAACCCCGAACCAGAACCTCGAACCCTGAACCCCGAACCCTGAACCCCAAACCCCGAACCCCGAACCCCAAACCCCAAACCCCAAACCCTAAACCCCTTAAACCCCCACCCCTGAACCCAAAATGCTAAACCCTAAACCCAGAACCCTGTGCCCTGAACCGTGACCCTGGACCCTAAACCCTGAACCCTGAACCCCAAACCCCGAAACCCAAACCCAGTATCCACAACCACGAACCCCTAACACCGAACCCCAAACAACGAACCCCGAACCCCGAGCCTTAAGCCCTGAGCCCTGAGCACTGAACCCTGAACCCTGAACCCTGAACCCTGAACCTTGAACAATGAACTGTGAACCGTGAACCGTGAACCCTGAACCCTGAACCATGATCCCTGAACCCTGAACCATCAACCGTGAACTCCGAACCGCGAACCCTGAACCCTAAACCCTGAACCGCGAACACCGAACCCCGAGCCCCGAGCCCTGAGCCCTGACCCCTGACCCCTAAACCCTGAACCCTGAACCCTAAACCCTAAACCCCAAACTCCAAACCCCAAACCCTAAACCCCAAACCCCAAACCCTAAACCCCAAACCCCAAACCTGAAACCCCAAACCCAAACCCCAAACCCCAAACCCCAAACCCTAAACCCTAAACCCTAAACCCCAAACCCTAAACCCTAACCCCTAAACCCTAAACCGTAAACCCTAAAGCCCAAACTCCAAACCACAAACCCGAAACCCTAAACCCCAAACCCTAAACCCTAAACCCCAAACCCCGAACCCCGAACCCTGAACCCTGAACCCCCCAAACCTTGAACCCGAACCCAGACCCGAACCCTGAACCCCGAACCCCGAATCCCGAATCCAGAACCTCGAACCCTGAACACCAAACCCTGAACACCGAACCCCGAACCCCGAGGCCCAAGCCCTGAGCCCTAAGCCCTAAACCCTGAACCCTGAACCCTAAACCCTAAACCCTTAACCGTGAACCCTTAACCGTCAACCGTAAACCCCAAACCGCAAACCGCAAACCCCAAACCCAAAACCCTGAACCCTGAACCCTGAACCCTGACCCTGAACCCTGAACCCTGAACCCTGAGCCCTGAAACCCGATCTCAGAGCCCTGAGCCCTGAGCCCGAACCCCGAACCCTAAACCCTAACCCCTAAACACTAAACCCTAAACCCCAAACCCCAACCCCGGAACCCTGAACCGTGAACCCTGAACCATGAACCCTGACCCTGAACCCTGAACCCTGAGCCCTGAGCCCTGATCTCAGAGCCCTGAGCCCTGAGCCCGAACCCCGAACCCTAAACCCTAACCCCTAAACCCCAAACCCCAACCCCGGAACCCTGAACCGTGAACCCCGAACCCCAAATCCTGAACCCCGAACGCTCAACCCCGAACCCTAAACCCTAAACTCCCTAAACCCCTAAACACCATAACCCTGAACCCTGAACCCCGAACCCTGAACCCTGAACCCTGAGCCCTGAACCTTGAACCCTGAACCCTGAACCATGAACCGTGAACCCCGAACCATGAACCGTGAACCCTGAACCATGAACCATGAACTCTGAACGTCGACCGCCGAACCCCGAACCCTGAACCCTGAACCATGAAGCCTGAACCTTGATCCCTGAACCCTGAACCGTCAATCGTGAACCCCGCGGCCACCCCGGGGACTTACCGGAGCCGCCCCGGGACCGTACCGGGGCCGTACCGGCACCGCTCCGGGGTCGTACCGGGACCACCCCGGGGCCGCCCCAGG
>NW_010362296.1:0-425 GCF_000414095.1 Morus notabilis
CGGGAAAAAATCTTGAATTATGTGCAACCCCTGTAAACTAACCTCTACCAGCCGGCAAACCCCCTGTCCGGCCACTTTGTAACCATTTCCCACCATAATTCTGAAACTAGGTGTACCATCTATTGGCAGTTTAAGTTCCTCCACCATTCCCCGAGAAATGAAATTATGAGAAGCTCCATAATCAATTAAAATCACCACCTCTTTGTTCAAGATCATACTTTTCACCTTCATGGTGTTAATGGACGGAATTCCCACAATTGAATTCATAGACAGCTCCAAAGATCATTCTTCTTGTGTCCATGGTATGCTGGTATCCTCGGCAGCCACTTCTTCGTCTTCCTCATCTTCTGCAGCAATAAGTGTTGGAAATGTGTCGATAAAGTAGGATGTAATTTGTTATTTGTGAAATGACAAATGTCAGACAT
>NW_010362297.1:0-1118 GCF_000414095.1 Morus notabilis
CCCAAACCCCAAACCCTAAACCCTAAACCCTAAACCCTGAACCCCGAACACCGAACCCCGAACACCAAACCCCGAACCCTGAACCCTGAACCCTAAACCCTAAACCACCTAAACCCCCAACCCTGAACCCAGAACCCTGAACCCTAAACCCTGAACCCTGAACCGTGAACTGTGAACCCCGAATCCTGAACGCCGAACCCTGAACCCCGAACGCTAAACCCCGAACCCAAAACCCCAAACCCTAAACCGTAAACCCTGAACCCTGAACCCTGAACCGTGAACTGTGAACCCCGAATCCTGAACGCCGAACCCTGAACCCCGAACGCTAAACCCCGAACCCAAAACCCCAAACCCCAAACCCCAAACCCTAAACCGTAAACCCTGAACCTTGAACCCTGAACCCTAAACCCTGAACCCTGAGCTCTTAACCCTGAACCCTGAGCCCAGAACCTAAACCCTGAACCTAGAACCCAGAACCCCGAATCCTGAACCCCTAACCCCGAACCCTGAACCCCACACCTCGAACCCCAAACCCTGAACCCCGAGCCCCGAGCCCTGAACCCTGAACCCTGAACCGTGAACCCCAAACCCAAAACCCCAAACCACAAACGCAAAACCCTAAAACCGAAACCCCAGACCCTAAGCCCCAGACTCTAAACCCAGACCCTAAACCCCAGACCCTAACCCCATACCATAAACCCCAAACCCCGACCGCAAACCCCAAACCCCAAACCCCAAACCCCAAACCCTAAACCCCAAACCCTAAACCCTAAACCCCAAAGCATAAACCCCAAACCCAGAACCACGAACCCCGAACCCCGATCACCGAACCCTGAGCCCCGGGCCCCGAGCCCTGAGCCCTGAGCCCTGAACCCTGAACCCTGAACCCTGAACCCTAAACCATGAAACGTAAACCCCAAACCCCAAACCCTAAACCCAGATCCCTGAACCCGGCACCCAGAACCCTGAACCCTGAATCGTGAACCGTAAACCCCAAACCCCAAACCCCAAACCCTGAGACATGAGCCCTGAACCCTGAACCCTGCACCCTGAACCTTGAACCGTGAACCGTGTACCCCAAACCCCGAATCCTGAATCCTGAATACCGAACCCTGAAC
>NW_010362297.1:4375-5532 GCF_000414095.1 Morus notabilis
AACCCCAAACCCCAAACCCCAAACCCCAAACCCTAAACCCTAAACCCTGAACCCTTAACCCTGAACCATGAACCCTGAACCCTGAACCCAGAGCCAAGAGCCCTGAACCCTGAGCCCTGAGCCCTAAGGCCTGAGGCCTAAACACTGAACCCTAAACCCCAAACCCCTAACCCCCAACCCCAAACCCCAAACCCCAACCCTAAACCCCGAACCCTAAACCCCGGTCCCTAAACACCATAACCTAAACCCCAGACCCTAAACCCTAGACCATAAACCCTAGACCCTAAACCCTAAAGCTGAAACCCCGAACCCTGAACCTGGACCCGGACCCTGAACCCCGAACCCTGAATCCAGAACCCCGAACCCTAAACAATGAACCCCGAACCCTGAACCTTGAGCCCCAAGCCCTGAACCCTAAACCCTGAACCCTGAACCCTGAACCCTGAACTGTAAACCGTCAACCCCAACCCGCAAACCCCCAACCCCAAACCCTAAACCCTGAATCCTGAACCCCGAACCCTGAACCCTAATCCCTGAACCCTAAACCCTGAACCCTGAGCCTTGAGCCCTAAGCCCTGAACCCTGAACCCTAACACCTAAACACTAAACCCTAAACCCCAAACTGCAAACCCCAAACCCCAAACCCTAAACCCTAAACCCTACACCTTAAACCCTAGACCCTATACCCTAGACCCTAAATACTACACGCTAAACCCTAGACCCTAAACCCTAAACCCTAAACCCCAAACCCCAAACACTAAACCCTAAACCCCAAACCCCAAACCCTAAACCCTAAACCCTGAACCCCGAACCCCAAACCCCGAACCCTCAACCCCGAACCCTAAACGCTAAACCCTAAACAACCTAAACCCTTTAACCCCCTAACCCCCAACCCTGAACCCTGAACGCTGAACCCTGAACCCTGGACCTTAAACCCTGAACCCTGAACCCTGTGCCCTGAACCTTGAACCCTGAACCCTGAACCCTGAACCCTAAACCCTAAACCACGAACCGTGAACCCCGAACCGTGAACCGTGAACCCCGAATCGTCAACCATGAACCCTAAACCCCGAACGTCAAACCCCCGAACCCTGAACCCCAAACCCCTAACCCTGAACCCTGAACCCTGAACACTGAACCCTGAACCCTGAACCATG
>NW_010362298.1:0-757 GCF_000414095.1 Morus notabilis
CTTTCCCATTGTAGCACTATTTTGACCTTTGAAGGATCCACTGAAATTCATTATCCAGAACATGTCCAAGGAACTTGACTTCTGTCAACTAGAAATCACATTTCTCCTTTTTTTTTCATAAAGTTGGTGCACATGAAGAGTCTGGAGAACGATCCTCAGATGTTGTTCATGCTCCTCCCAAGTTTTCGAGTAAACCAGAATGTCGTCAATGAAGACTATCACAAACTGGTCCAGATACGGGCGGAAGACTCGATTCATCAAATCCATGAAAGTAGCGGGAGCATTTGTTAATCCAAAAGGCATTACTAGGAATTCAAAATGCCCATAGCGACTTCTGGAAGCTGTTTTTAGAATATCCACATCCCTAATCTTCAATTGATGGTACCCGCATCTTAAGTCGATCTTAGAGTAATATTGTGATCCTCCCAACTGATCGAACAACTCATCGATCATCAGCAATGGGTACTTATTCTTCACGGTAACTCTATTCAACTGTCAGTAGTCGATACACAACCGAAGGGATCCACCGTGCTTCTTCATGAACAGAATAGATGCACCTCACAGGGAAGTGTTGTTCCTGATAATTCCCTTTTCTGCTAACTCACCGAGTTGCTTCTTTAGTTCTTTCAACTCTGCGGGTAGCATTCGGTATGGAGCGATCGAAATCAGAGCCATCTACGAAAGTAAATCGATGCAAAACTCGATCTATCGGTTGGGTGGTAAACCAGGTAACTCATCAGGGAATGCATTTGCGTAC
>NW_010362299.1:0-435 GCF_000414095.1 Morus notabilis
GCCCATAATCCGTCAGATCGAGGCTCTCTTCGCGATCTACAGCTGCCACATTTTTGGCAAAACCTTTTGGTCTCCTAACGGGGCCCATCGGGCGTTAGATCGAAGCTCTCTTCGCGCCCTACAACCGCCACGGGAACGGTGACAACTTTTGGTGTTGAAATGGGGCCCATCAGCGGTTTGATCGAAGCTCTCTTCGTGATCTACAACTGGCACGGGAACGGTGAAACTTTTGGTGTTGTAACGGGGCCCATCATCCATTAGATCGAATCTCTCATCACGATCTACGAATGGCATGGGAACGGTGAAAACTTTTGGTGTCGTAACGAGGCCCACAATCCGTCAGATCAAAGCTTTCTTCGCCCTCTACAACTGCCACGAAACCGTGCCAATTTTTTGTGTTGTAACGGACCCCATTAGCCGTTAGATCGAAGCTCT
>NW_010362300.1:0-25000 GCF_000414095.1 Morus notabilis
AACAGTTTTGGTACTTAATAATTGTTTGGTAGGAGAGAAAAGAGGAGGGCATCAATTGGGTTAGGGATTTGAACAACTTTTAAATACCCCAATTTTAATCTCTCCATATTAGAAGGAAATCTATTCTAAACACAATAATTCTTTCCTTTTCAATTTCTTTTCAACTAACCAAAAGCCTAAAGCTGTAGATTTAAAATGGTTTAGAGCAATGGAAAGCAAAATTAGGAAACATAACTTCGACATGATTTCAAATTTTTTCTGTTTCGGATTTCTTATTCTATCTGCAGTATTGGAACATTTTGATCAACTATGATGTCAATATTTCAAATACACATCTCCCTATTACATTAGTTAATGACTAATGTGGCTATTTATAGCTCACGCACAAAACAATAACAAAATATTCGCCTAAGACAAACGACATAAATACTAATAACAAGACAAAACTAAATTACGACAGCTTATTTTAAAATCTTCCTACATAAGATGTTTGATGTGCAAGTACATATTTTGCTGCAGAAAGATAGCACAGGCGTTAAAGAGGCACTTGATCAGCTGAGTGAAGTTGGGTGGGCCAAAAAATGGAGTTCTCAGCCATATGTGTCACGTCGTATGGTCAGTCTCCATTACAAGTATGAAGTTCTGGGAAAGTGATATTCAAACACTACTAGCCACTTCTACAAAATTACCTACGCATATACATGTACACCAATTATGTATATTTGTTGGTCACTGCTAATTGCTTTGGATGCTTTTGTCCTATGTTATTACTTGGTTGGAGAAAACTCTCACTGTTGGTTGTCTCATCATTTGGGCGCAGACATCTCTCCGGGAGCTGACAACTCTCGGAATTAAAAACGCGGAAAATCTAGCAATCCCCAGTGTCAGAAATGATGTAAGTACTTGTTTCATTTGGAAAAGCCCTCAACATTCTAATTTCAATTATGTTTTCATCAAACCATAGATTAAGATTTGATAAGAATGTCAAGCTTCATATCAATTTAGTTTTTTGGATGTAAGGTTGAAACCAAATTGCCAACTTGTTATTGTAAAAATTTTTCACATAGCCAATGGGATTTTTTTCCTGATAGTAAGTCTGCAATTTTACAAAACAATGGAATTACAAAGCATTGGTTTAAAACTAGTGTTTATATATTCGATATCTTTCAGTGGTACAGGCGGCTTTTCTGTTCACAGTGGTTGGGACAACTGGATTCTTAGGTGTTCTTGCTGGCCAACTTCCTGGGGTAAATTGGAACATTCTTTATCCTTGAGTTTGTCTGCAATAAATAGTGCTTGTAAATGTATGTGTTAAAACATAAAAACTACTGTTGTCCCACTTCCTAACAGTTTAGCTTTTGGGATGGATTGGTAACTAATAGTATGCTTTTTCCTAGTTTTGGTTGAGCTCTTACTTCTTAGAGTGATGCATTTTTGGGTTCATGCCACTTCTGCAGGATTGGGGCTTCTTTGTGCCATACTTGACAGGGAGCATCTCTCTAATTGTCTTGGCTGTGGGCAGCGTTTCTCCAGGGTAAGAACAAATTCTAGATAACAAACGGTTTTCATCGGTCGATGTTTTTATTTGTTTTATTCAAGTGCTTACAAACATTTTTTTTTGCAAGATTTACCATTCTCTAGAACCACAAGTGACACTTCAATCTCTAAATTTTAGGCTTCTTCAAGCCGCCATCGATGGATTCTCATCTTTCTTTCCGGATTATCAGGAGAGGATTGCTAGACATGAAGCAGCTCATTTTTTAGGTACTCACATAATACTCATATATCAAACACAATGATCTCAATCTAGAACATTAATTTTCTGGAATGATGGTTAATTCCTTAAAAAGAAAATGTTGTCTTTGATGATTTAGTTGCTTACTTGCTGGGCCTACCAATTCTGGGATATTCTCTGGATATTGGAAAAGAGCATGTTAATCTCATTGATGAAAGGCTTGAAAAGCTGATATACAGTGGGCAGCTTGATACCAAGGAACTAGACAGGTATTATTATAATAATACTCATTAAAAATGCATCATTGCTTAATCACAACCCACTTATGTTGCAAATATATAGATGGATTTTATCCAACTCTGATAATTTCTCGTATTTACATGCAATATCTAGCCAAAAAATAAATAAATAAATAAATAAAGGAAGAAGAAAGAGCCTCAGCTTAAGTCTGCCATCGGCAAGGCAGCAAGTCACATTCTATTACTATGTATCACTAATTTGTAACTCCCCATTATCTAGTTTAGATTTCATCTAAACCTTGGATCTTTACCATTATATTCCCATTTCTAGGTTGCTTCATTTTTTTTTTTTTAATAAGCAAACTTCATTTCATTGAGAGAAAAATCAATTACAAAGGAAAGATGAAATCCTCTCAAAACAGAAAAGGGAAAAAAAAAAAAAAAAAAGGAAGACAAACCGTAGAAAATAAGAAAACTGAAAACAAAGACATTAACTCGCTATAACATTGATCCCTTTAGTTTAAGTTTAACACAATCAAGAAAAAATGAAAATCCTTGAAAATTTTACATAGCTGAAATAATTTAGCCTTTTCAAACAGGTACAATCATTGATTGCTAAGTAGCTTCAATTATCATTGATTGAGCAACATTAACCACGGTATGTTATTAGGTTGGCAGTGGTGGCAATGGCTGGACTTGCAGCAGAAGGCCTTAAATATGACAAAGTGGTCGGACAATCCGCTGATCTGTTCACTCTTCAGGTACATTACAATTACCGGCCTACCGCGCTTTTTGTCATTATACAACAACTTGAGTGATGAATGATAACCGCGTTTTCTTTTTGATGTTTTAGAGACTTATCAACAGAAGCAAACCACAGATAAGCAAAGAACAGCAACAGAATCTCACTAGATGGGCTGTAAGTATTGGAAGTTAAGCTTGTTTTTGGGCTTAATGTTAATTGAGTTTGATATTTTAGTTATTGGGTTTTGATCCAATTATCTAATTTAGACTACAATAAGCCCAAATTCTAGAAGGCACTTCTAGAATAATCATCAAATAATATCTAGATATTTTTAGATGAGAAAAATGTAGAGAGTTCTAGAAAAATAAGATATTTTGGAAGAGAAATCTAGAATAGTAGATATTTTGATGGAGAATTCTAGAGAATGAATTGTAATCATTAGATTAGAAATGTATTGACACAATCCTAGCCGTTGTTTGTAGAGGTGTTACTAGTATAAATAGGGTGAGTTCTTCCATTTTGTAACAAGCAAAATTTTTTTTTTTTTTTTTGAGAAGTAATAAAAGAGTCATCTTCCTCTTAAATCTCTAAGTTTTTCATCCTAGCCTCTTTTCTGGTTCTAAAAGTCTCCCATATCTCTAAGTAGATCTCCTATCCTCAACAACTCCTGTCCAGTCCGCATATGTAAAGACCTCTATGCTCCTATCTTCTCCCTTCTTGAAGAACAATCCTCGTCCAGGGATTCCCTTCAAATACTTCAGTATCCGATACATAGCTTCCAAATGCTCTTCAGTAGGAGAGTGCATGTACTGACTCACTGGAGACTTACTGCAAAAACTATATCAGGTATAGTATGAGACAAGTAGATAAGTCTCCCGACTAAACGTTGAAAGCGGCTCTTGTCTACAGGACTACTATCCCCCACACCTTCCTTTTTTTTTTGTTTGGTTCTACATGAGTTTCTACTGGTTTGCAACCCATCATTCCAGTTTCCTTCAAGAGGTCTAGCACATATTTTCTTTGCGAGATTAAGATACCACTTCTATTTCTGGCAACTTCCATTCCAAGAAAATACCTGAGACTTCCAAGATCTATAATCTCGAACTCTTCTGCCAACTTCCTTTTTAAGCATTTCCTCTTCTTCAAGATTATTTCCAGTTAGGATAATGTCATCAACATATACAATCAACATCGTAACCTTATCATCCTTATGTACATAGAAGAGTGTGTGATCACCTCCAGTCTGCTTGTATCCCTGATCTTTAATTACCTTAGTAAATCTATTAAACCAAGCTCGCGGTGAATGCTTTAGGCCATATAGGGATTTCTTTAATCTGAACACTTCTTCAAATTTTCCATCTTTATTGAATCCAAGTGGTAGTTCCATATAAACCTCTTCTTCTAAATCGCTATTTAAGAATGCATTTTTAACATCAAGTTATTGTAATGGCCAATCTAAGTTTACTGCTAGGGATAACAAGACTCGAAAGTATTGATCTTGGCCACTGGTGCAAAAGTCTCCTGATAATCTATCCCGTAAGTCTGTGTCTACCCCTTAGCCCCCAACCGTGCATTATATCTCTCAATTGAACCATCTGCTTTATACTTGACTGTAAACACCCACTTGTACCCAACTGCAATCTTATCTTTTGGCTTTTTTACAATATCCCACGTACCATTCTTCTTCGAAGCTTCCATTTCTTCCAAAACAGCATTTCTCCATTCGTCCTTTCCCGTTGCCTCCTGGATGTCTCTCGGTATCTCTATACTCGCCAAATTCATCACCAAGGCCTTCATTGAACCTGATAGATGGTCATAGCCTACATAATTGGCTATAGGATATTTAGTGCAGGACCTAGCACCTTTTCTCAGAGCGATAGGAACATCTAAGTCACTCAGCTCCTCATCAAGACTGAGTTTTAAATCAGATTCTTGGTGGTGAAGATCCTTCTAGCTTTCTACAACTTTTTGGTTCTTCCTGCGTGAATAGGTTAGATCAAATGGTTGCAGACTTTGCTTTTGCATTTTAGATGTTGGATTTCTAGGATTTTGGGCTTCTGTGACTGTGATGGATTGTGAAAGATCACCTAATTATTCTGCAGATGTGTTCGGCGGATCAGAAACATGTGACTTAGGGCTTGACAGGGTAATTTCCAGATTCTCAGTGGGATTTTCTATTGTAGTGCTTGGGAAGTTCTCATATTCAAAACCAGGAATATCTAAAAGATTTGAGCTAGGAAGGTTTTCAACCTTTTTACCATGATTCTCTATTTCAGGGGATGTTTCATGGAGATTAGAATCCTTCTGATCTAGGTTTGTAATCTCTGGAGGTGGGGTGACATTCTAAAAAAACTCCCCAGACGAAGACAAACATTTAAGGTCCTGACCCTTCTGATATTTAGGCTTCTCCCAAAAATTATCTTCCCATATTTTCTCCCCCTGAAGGAAATTTTTGGTGAAAGACGGTTGGTTTTCAAAATAGGTGACATCCCTAGTCATAAAATATTTCCTTTTCTCTAAAGAATAACATCTATACCCTTTTTTGGTCGCAGAGTATCCCAGAAAATACATTTATGAGCTCTAGGATCTAATTTCCCATGGTTAGGATCTAAGTTATGGACAAAGGCCACACAACCAAATACTTTTAACTCGAGGGAAGATGGAATCCTAAGCTTTGGGTAGTACTTATATAGGGACTTTATGGGAGTTTGAAATTTGAGAACTCGTGACGGTACCTTATTTATCATGTAGGTTGTAGTCAGAATTGCATCACCCTAAAAACGCTTAGGAAGATTCGCTGTGAACAATAAGGACCGGGCAACTTCTAGAAGATGACGATTCTTTCTCTCGGCCACCCCATTTTGTTGTGGTGTGTCTACACATGAACTTTGATGGATAATCCCATTTTCCTTCACAAATTCCCCTAAACTGGCATTACAAAATTCTGTGCCATTGTCAATTCTTAAGAATTTAATATTCTCATCAAATTGTGTTTTAATCATGGTGTGAAATTCTTTGAAAACATTCCCAGCTTCAAAATTTTCCTTTAGGAGATAAACCCAACAAACCTGTGTGTGATCATTGGTAAAGGTTATGAACCATTTTTTATTAGTGAGACTCAAAACATGAGAAGGTCCTTACAGGTCACTATGAATAAGAACAAATGGTTTTGATGCACGATATGGTAAAGGATAAAAATGGACACGAGTGTGTTTTGCTAATTGACAAACTTCACATTGAAATTTTTCATTACTCTTGAACAAGGAAGGAAACAAAAATTTCAAGTAAGGAAAACTAGGATGTCCTAATCTATAATGCAATAACATAATTTTTTGAGTTCTGGAAAGAGAATTGCTTGCAACCATTTGAGCTTTCCCATTACCACTAGATTTCTCCTCAAAGTAGTATAGTCCATCAAGCTCCTCAGCACTGCCAATCCTCTTCCCCGATAATCGGTCCTGAAAAATACAAACATATGGCAAGAATGTTACTTCACAATTCAAGTCTTTGGTAATTTCACTAATGGACAAAAGATTGAAGTTCAGATTTGGCACATGAAGGACCCCTTTTAATGTGACATTGGGTCCAATTTTTATTGTCCTTGTACCAGCTACCACGAAAGAGGTTCCATCAGTAATCTGCAGTTTGCGGTTTCCAGCGCTAGGAGTGTATGTGGTGTACAGCTTTGCACACCCAGTCATATGGTCTGTTGCCCCTGAGTCAATAATCCACAGTTCTTCCTTTTCTACCAAGCCACGAAAAACAGTTAGTGCTTTACCTCTATGAGTCATAAAAGAGGATGAGTGGGACGATGATTGTGTTAACATCTGCCTTAGTTGTTCCATTTGCTCTTTAGAAAAAACGGGTGCTGCAGTGGCTGGTTCTTCTTGATTCTTCTCGATGGCTGCTTGAAATCCCTTTCCTTCACGTCCACGGTTCTGGGGTGCCTAATTTGCCGGCTTGCCATGTAGTTTCCAGCAGTCCTTTTTGGCGTGGTATGGTTTTTTACAATGATCACACCACTTTTTATTAACTTTTTCTTTTCCTTGCTTCTCTTGTCCACAGACAACCAATGCAGAATTTTCCAAGATCTGCATATTTCTTCCGAGCATGACCCTCTTCCTTGATTCCTCTCTACGTACTTCTACAAAACTTTTCTCAATTTGCGGTAGGGGTCTCATTCCAAGCAGACGACCTCAGACTTCATCTAAGTCCTTGCTAAGTCTGGCAAGGAAGTCATATATTCGATCCTGATCAACCATTCTTCTATACATGACTGCATCATCAAGATCTTTCCACAAAGGGGATGAAAACAGGTCCAACTCTTGCCAAAGTCTTGTCAACTCATGATAGTATTGTGTGACATCACTCTCCCCCTGTTTCAAATTTCTTACCTTGTTCCTCAGTTCAAACATATGTGATGTATTCTCCAAATCAGAGTAAGCCAAATTGACTGCATCCCAAATCTTCTTGGCCATGGGAAACAGGATGTAGGTGTCCGCTATATTGTCTTCCATCGAGTGAATCAACCATGCCATCACCATAGAGTTTTGTGCTTCCCAATTCTCATACGAAGGATCTCTTGTTTTAGGTTGCGGAATTGTGCCATCCAAATAGCCTAGTCTTCCTTTTCCTCGTAAGACCATTAGAACCGATCGGGGCCACTTGAGAAAATTCTTTCCATTTAACTTGTGGGTGGTGATTTGAAGGGATAGATTATTAGAACTCTCGGGAACTGAAGTGACAGGTTGGGAGGCAACAATGGAAGCAATATTAGAGGTAGTTTGAGAGGACACTTCCCCAGAAACATCGCCTCCGCTTGCTCCAGTCAACGCACTTTTATATACTGCCATCTACAACTTGGAATTCCAGAACTCCTAGGCTTTGCATGCTTTAATATCATAAAGCAGGAATTCAAGGAGATGACAGAGGAAAAGAACAAACACTGCTTATTTTATTCTCATACGTTTAACCTCTACATAAGTCTCTTTATATAGGAGAGACCGGCTGGTTAAATAAGGAAAACAATAAAAGACAAATCACAGAGAATAAAACATCATAAAACAGCTAATTCTTAGTCTTTAGGAATATTCCTTTTTAATCAGCTACAAATCCTCCTATACGACTACAAATCCTCCTCCAGAATTAACCTATATTCGGTAACACAACTATTGAGCTCTTTACAAGCCTATGGAGAAAATAAAAAGAAGAAATATGAGGTTGACGAAGACCTACTCAAGGTGTAGCTCAACTCCAAAGAAGAGGAAGAAGACGTTGGCAATGAAAGAGGACGAGGTGGAAGAGGTCGTGGCTGAGGAAGAGGTCATAGGCGAGGAAGAGAAGGAAGATGAGGCTTCAACAACTGCTATGAGAATGAGAACCAAAAAGAAAGCTCAACAAGAGGTCGTGGAAGAGAAAGCTCGTGGTCAAGGCATGACAAGTGTCAAGTCAAGTGCTACAACTGCCATAGATTTGGTCATTATGCCTCGGAATGTAGAGCTATCAAAAATAGAGTTGAAGAAAACGCTAACTACACTAAAGAAAGAATTGAAAGAGATGGCACTTTGCTGCTAGCATACAAAAACCATGACAAAGGCAAAGAGAATACATGGTATCTAGACACAGGTGCAAGCAATCATATCTGCGGAAGGAAAAACTTGTTCGTGGAGCTTGATGAGTCAGTGAGAGACAACGTGTCTTTCGGAGATGAGTCGAAGGTAGCTGTAAAAGGTGAAGGTAACATTCTTAACCCGTTAAAGAGTAGAAACCACCGGTTTATTTCCAACGTCTATTATGTGCCGAATATGAAGAGCAATATCTTGAGTTTGGGACAACTCTTAGAGAAAGGTTATGACATTCACTTGAAAGAAAATAACCTTTCTATAAGAGACAATGTCGGTAACATGACTGCTAAGGTCCCAATGTTAAGAAATAGAATGTTCTTGCGCAACATTCAAAACGATGTCGCGAAGTGCCTCAAGGCGTGCTACAAAGATTCGTCTTGGCTTTGGCATTTAAGGTTTGGACACCTTAACTTCGGAGGACTAGAGTTGCTCTTTGAAAAGAAGATGCTGAGAGGCTTACCTTCCATTAATCATCCTAACCAGTTGTGTGAAGGGTGCCTATGTGGGGAAGTAATGCAGGAAAAGCTTTCAAAAAGAAGCAACTTCAAGAGTGCAGAAGCCACTGGAGCTTGTACATACAAACGTGTGTGGACCAATGAAGCTGAACTAAATCAGAATTTTTTGGAGTATTTAAGAAATTCAAAGCAGCAATAGAGAAAGAAAGTGGAATTAAAATTAAGGCCATGCGATCCGATCGAGGAGGCGAATTCACTTCTAAAGAATTTCAAGAATTTTGCGAACAAAATGGCATTCATCGACTGCTGACAGTTCCGAGACCCCCCAGCAAAATGGAGTGGTAGAAATGAAGAATCGAACCATCCTTGACGTGGCATGGAGTATGCTCAAAAGCAAGATAATGCCAAAGGAGTTTTGGGTAGAAGCTGTAGCAACAACAGTTTACTTATCCAACCGTTCACCTACGAGGAGTGTATGGGAAAAGACACCAGAAGAAGCTTGGAGTGGAAGAAAGCCTAGGATTTCCCACCTCGGAGTGTTTGGTAGCATCGCCTACGTACATGTGCCAGATGAAAAAAGAACCAAGTTGGATGATAAAAGTGAAAAATTTATCTTTATCGGTTATGACTCAAATTCAAAAGGATACAAGTTGTACAATCTAAAAACTAGAAAGACTATCATTAGCCGAGATGTGGAGTTCGATGAAAAAGGAGAATGAGACTGGGGCCCACATGATGAAGACTGCAATTTTTGTCCTTACTTTAAAGAGAAAGATATGGAGCAACCAAGGAAGGAACAAGACAAAGAGGAGCCTACTACCCCACCAACTTCACCAACTCCAAGTACTCAAGGAGATTCATCGCCATCATCTCAAGCAAGTGAAAGAGAGCCACGCTTTAGAAGCTTGCAAGATCTTTACGGGGTAACTGAAAATCAAGACAATCTTACTCTCTTTTGTCTCTTTGCCGATTGCGAGCCTATGACTTTTCAAGAAGCCGTGCAAAGTAAGAAGTGGAGGAATGCAATGGATGAAGAAATTAAGGCCATTGAGAAGAACGACACATGGGAACTAACTTCACTTCCAAAGGGGCACAAGGCGATTGGCGTGAAGTGGGTGTACAAAACAAAGAAGAATGCTAAGGGAGAAGTTGAGAGATACAAGGCAAGACTAGTAGCAAAGGGTTATAGTCAAAGAGCCGAAATCGACTATGATGAGGTATTTGCTCTTGTTGCTCGCTTGGAGACTGTAAGGCTAATTATTTCCCCAGTCGCCCAAAATAGGTGGAAGATTTTTCAAATGGATGTGAAGTATGCCTTCTTGAATGGAGTCCTTGAAGAAGAAGTCTAAATTGAGCAACCGTTGGGCTATGAGGTGAAAGGACAAGAAGACAAAGTACTAAAGTTGAAGAAGGGCCTTTATGGGTTAAAGTAAGCACCGGGAGCATGGAATCGCCGAATCGACAAGTACTTTTAAGGTAATAACTTTGCAAAATGTCCTCATGAGCATGCCCTCTATGTCAAAGTCAAAGGAGAAGATGTCTTGATCGTGTGCTTGTACGTGGATGATTTGATCTTCACAGGAAGCAATGCAAGTATGTTTGAAGAGTTCAAGAAAGCAATGACAAAAGAATTCGAGATAACTGATATTGGTCTTATGTCCTACTACCTTGGCATAGAAGTCAAACAAGAGGAAGACGGAGAAGGTTATGAAAAGAGATGCTGAAGAAGTTCAAGATGGATACCTGCAAGCCCATAAACACCCTAGTGGAGTGTGGAGTTTAAGTTAACGAAGTATGACGAAGGAGAAAGAGTAGATCCAAATTTTTTCAAGACTTTGGTTGGAAGTCTACGTTACTTGACCTGCATTAGACCCGACATTCTTTTTGTAGTTGGGCTCGTTAGTCGCTACATGGAGATTCCAGCAACCACCCACCTGAAGATTGCTAAGAGAATTCTTCATTATCTCAAAGGTACAATTGACTTTGGCTTATTTTATTCATCATCTAATAATTACAAGCTTATTGGATATAGCGATAGCGATTGGGCTGGAGACATGGACGACAGAAAGAGCACCACGGAGTTTGTGTTCTTCATGGGAGACACTGCTTTCACCTGGATGTAGAAGAAGCAACCTATTGTCACCCTCTCCGCCTGTGAAGCTGAGTACGTAGCAGTCACGTCATGTGTTTGTCATGCAATCTGGCTTAGGAACTTGTTGAAGGAGCTAAGCATGCAACAAGAAGAGCCCACTAGCAATCGTGTGGATAATAAGTATGCAATGGCATTAGTAAAGAATTATAGGGTGCGTTTAGAACTCGTTCCAAAATGATTTTGTTTTTTATATGAAAATGGAAATGAAAACGTTTTCAATCTCAGACAGAAATCATTTTTGAGAATGCATTTGGTAGTTCTATCAATATATTATTTTTAGTATAAAAAAATCTATTAATGTCTCTATCTCTGCTCAAGAGAGGAGAAAACGGAAACAAAAAATGAAAAACGACTAAAAGTCGTTTTTCATTTCTCTCCTATTTTACACTAAACCAAAAAATCGTTTTTATTTCTGTTTTTTATCTTTAATTGTACCAAACGTTGTTTCTCTCCCGTTTTCATTTTTTCTTTCTTGAAAAATGTAAAAATAAAAATAACTCCAAATACAGCAATAGTCTTCTATAATAGAAGCAAGCATATTGATACGCGCTATCACTACATAAGAGAATGCATTGCAAGAAAGGAGGTACATGTGGAGTACTTGAAGACTCAAGATTAAGTGGCAGATATTTTCACTAAGCCTCCCAAGGGTGAAGACTTTATCAAATTGAGAAGTTTGCTTGGAGTGGCAAAATCAAGTTTAAAGGAGGGTGTTGGAAGTTAAACTTATTTTTGGGCTTAATGTTAACTGAGTTTGATATTTTAGTTATTAGGCTTTGATCTAATTATCTAATTTAAACTACAATAAGCCCAAATTCTAGAAGACACTTCTAGAATAATCTTGAAATACTATCTAGATATTTTTAGATGAGAGAAATGTAGAGAGTTCTAGAAAATAAGATATTTTAAAAGAGAAATCTAGAATAGTAGATATTTTGATGGAGAATTCTAGAGAATAAATTGTAACCATTAGATTAAAAATGTGTTGACACAATCCTAGCCGTTATTTGTGGAAGTGCCACTAGTATAAATATGGTGAGTTCTTCCATTTTGTATCAAGCAATTTTTTTTTCTTTGAGAAGTAATAAAAGAGTCATCTTTCTCTTAAATCTCTAAGGGTGTATTCGGCAGCCTCAAAACTCAAAAAAAGACAACTTGAGTTCTAACTTTATTCAAGTTCATGTTCTTTTAAGTTTGAACTCGAATTTGAACTCGAGTTTGGGACTAAAACTCAAGTTCAAGTTTTTCCTTCAACTCGAGTTCAAAACTCGAACTCAAATTAATGAACAGTATTTTTTATATTCTTAAAAATGCTATAACTTTTTCGTTTTAATCTTGATTGAGATGATTTTTTTTATGCGCTGACAACGAAAAGACGAATAAAACCCTACCTATATACCCTATTAAAATTTTTCATCACCATTGAGTTTTTATTAAAATACTATCTAAATACAAATTCAAGTTTTGACTCACTCAAACACAAACTCAAAAAAGATTCTTATCTCAAACCATAACTCAAATGTACACAACCAAATACAAACTCAAGTTACAACTTTAACTCAAGTTATAACTCAAATTCAACTCAAAAACTACACTCAAATCACACTCCAAAAGAACAGGCCCTAAGTTTTTCATCCTAGCCTCTTTTCTAGTTCTAAAATTCTCCCATATTCAACAGTAAGTTCTTCACAACCTACATATATGGCCGATTTTTTAGTCTTTCATTCATGTTGAGGAAACTGCTATCCGACTTTCTCAAGTTCTTGATTATTTGGTAAGAAATGTAGAGGGAAATTTGATTTTCTGTATTTTAGATTTCTGATTTTGGTTATTGGTATTGCAGGTCCTGTTAGCTGGATCTCTCCTAAAGACTAACAAGGATTTGCATGAGGCCCTCATAACAGCAATGTCACAGAAGGCTAATGTTGTGGAATGCATTGAAGCTATTGAGAAAGCATCTTAATTCTACAGCTATTGAGACTCAGAGATCATCAGATTTGCATAATAATTTTTTTACTTCCACACTTAAATTACCTTTAATTTGCAGTGACTTTTAATACTATTTCCTGCCCGCAAGACCAGAAAGCTATTTGTTTATTTAACTTCTTTTTCTGTATACTAATTTTGATATGTACGATGCACGTATTGAGTGTAATTGAAGTTTTTATAATGTAAAATACGAACAATAATATGCAAAAAATTGAAAAATAGAAGAGAAATTTACCAGAGATCTAGGAGAGTACACATTGTAAATGGTAGGTTTATCCTAACATAAATTGCAGACTTACTCCATCATAAGATGTAAATTTTAACCGCTCACACACAAGCAGATATAGAAGATACGCTAGTTTAAATCAGCAGGTTACTTTTAATCATACAAATACATGAAAGATGAAACATTCTAAATTATAAGATGAAAAATTATAAATTATAAGATGAAAAAGTAAAAAATAAAATAAAGGAATTGGCACTTGAAAGGAAAGAAAAGATATATAAAATAACAAAATAATAATTTTATGATATACATAAGAGTTAAAACTTAAAATAACGAAAATTATAGTAAATAGTAGAATTTTGAAACTAAATTAAATAAATAGTGCATATTTTAAAACCATTTGAAGTAAATAACAGTTTATCATGTAAATATTTCATTTACGATTAGTAAAAAATAATTTACGTGGAATAAAAATCTTTTTACTAGTTATAAATGAAACATTTATGCGGTAAACTGCTATTTATTTCAAATATTTTTAAAATCTACTATTTACTTAATTTTATTTCATAAATATGCTATTCACTACACTTTTTCTTAAAAAGAAAAACATAAAACACCTAAGACTCACTGTTTTGGACTACCAATATAGGATGAACAATAGTCTCATATCCACTCATTTGTATATTTAGGATTTATGATAAGGATCTAGGATTTGGGATTTAACAGGCAAGGAAAACAAAAAATAAAGAAAGAAAAAGTTAAAAGAGAAAAAAAAAATGCACCAAAAAGGCTAAAAAAACAAAAGAAAAAAATGAGAGTTGAAAGCAAAGGAAAAAAAAAAAAAAGAAACAAAGAAAATAGGGAAAAAAAGAAGAGAGAGAAGCATGTGAATAGTACCCGTTCTATATATTTAGCATTGCAATAAAAGTAACATATATTTTGAAAGAACAGAATGAGAATTACAATAAAAAGCAAGAAAAGTAACATATGATTCCATTATGTTATTGATAATACGTGTTGCTTTTTTATTTTAAATATATGAAAATAAAAGAAAAATAGGAAACAAGAAAATAAAAAACTAATTAAAGAACCCAAAAAAAAAAAAAAAAAACTAAAAACAAACGGGTCGTTTTGGACGACCAAAAAATGAGTAGGGAGCCAAGAACCAAACTTTTGTATATTAGGAAATAGATTGTGAATTTTTAGTGATCAATTGTACTCTTACATCTTGTGATGGTTCGCAATGTCTAGGATCAATTTTTAATTGAGAACTGGATCATTTCGTGTTGGTTCACAATTCTTTTTTAATTTTTTTGAATTTACAATTCGATCAATGGTTTAGGGTACGTTTAGTATCACTTTTTTAAGTTTTAAAATCTCCGCGGGCACAAAAATATATAAAAGAAAAAAGAGAAAAAAAAGGTTTTCAGAAATCTTGACTAAGCCTACACAACTAAAACGCTGCCAACTCCAATTACAACTCCTTATAACATGAGTTTTCATGCACTGAAAGCTAAATACTAATCCTAATCCAACTCTAATTAAACAATTCGTTGCCTAGTTAAGCTCTACTACGCGAGTGATCATCTAGTGCCTATATATATGTATATATATTTATATATGTATGTGTGTGTGTATATATGTATAGCATGAACATCAGTCAACTCCTAATTAACGTGAATAGTTTTCATGCATAGAAAACCAAATACCAATCCAACTCTAATTAAGCAATATTTAGTTTCCTTGTCAAACTCTACTATACGAGTGACTTCCTCTGTACACATGTATTGTACATGAACATCAGAATCTAGGGCTTTCGCCACAATTTCTCTCAAAATACTTCTTGCTCTAAAAATCTGAAAAACATGAACATAGTTACAAAGAACAGCATGATGAAGAAACGTGAAGTTGAAGCAGAAAACGTTAATGAAGAGCGTCCTTGCAAGAGAATGAAGACAGATATCGAGAAAGAGGGTTTGTGGATGATTTCATCGGCATTCTACATACCCAAAGACGAGCCGCTGAAGCCTCAAGGAGAAGATGCCCACTTCATCGCGGAGGAGGAGCAGACGATCGGAGTGGCCGACGGCGTTGGTGGCTGGGCCAAACACGGCATTGACTCCGGCGAATATGCGCGAGAACTGATGAAGAACTCAATGACAGCAGTCCTCGGAGAGGGCAAAGATGATGGATCAGTCCAAGTCGATCCTAAAAGGGTTCTGCATGAGGCTTTCTCCAAGACCAAACTCCCAGGGGCCTCAACTGCTTGTATTCTGACACACAAGGACGGCGTCTTGCGCGCCGTTAACGTCGGAGACAGCGGCTTTATGGTATTCAGAGATAGAGAGTTGTTGTACGCATCGCCGACTCAGCAACGCCATTTCAACTGTCCGTATCAGCTTGGGAATGCGCAGAAAAGCGACCGCCCCGACTGCGCTATGGAGATGGAAGCGGAAGTGGTGGAGGGAGATCTGATAGTGATGGGAACCGACGGGTTGCTCGACAACATGTTTTCGTCGGAAATCGAGGAGATCATCGAGAAATTCGAGACGGAGAAAGAAGAGAGAGTACTGCAGGACTTGGCTTGGAAGATAGCAGGTGCGGCTTGTAAAAATTCGCTGAGCACGTGTTATGTTAGTCCTTTTGAAATAGCAAATACAATGGAGGGAAGAGAGTATGGAGGAGGCAAAGTGGATGACATTATGGTCATCGTTGGCAAAATCGTTCGACACTCTGATCTGAAGATGTGCACGTTCTCAAAGGTATATATATATATATATATATATATATATATATATATATATATATGTGTGTGTATATGTATTATAAGTTGGTCATTATCAATATCCCTTTTCTTCATGTTTTTGTTTGTGCGTTGAGGTTATTGTTTATTTGGTTTTTGGGTATTCTATAGCGTGCTGGTCATTTATATCCTCTCTTTTTTTTTTTTTGTTACTTTTAGCCTGTTTTCTTATTGCTTTGTTAAGAATTTTGGAGACGATAACATGCAAATGATTGGTAGTTTGTTACTCTGTCATGATTAAGGAACCTAGCTAGTCATCTATGTGTGTATATAATAACCGATGTTTGGCTGGTAAAAGCAGTGTGTTATAATATGTAGTGTTTTGTTTCGAAATTCTTATTTTGTAGCTTTAGCCTGTGATGATCTTTTATTATCTATTGCAGGATTCTTTTCCCCAGTAGTTTGGAGAGCTCAAGATTCATCGCGGAGATGGCAAAGGATCGATCTTTGATGTTGGAGTTCTTCAAGAAAAAATCACCAGGATCATGCACTCTTTTTCCCTTGTTAGGATTTTTTTACCCTTGAGGGTTTTTACTTGACAAGGTTTTAACGAGGCCTCTCCCTATAAGGATGAGTAGATCCAAAAAGGTGTTTTTTTCAAATTTATTTTGATAGGCTGATTGTTAGTTCAAGCCTTTTATGTTTTTCATAATTGTAGATATAAACCTTTTGTTGTTGACGTTCAATTCATTATTATTTGGATTAAAGAAATAAGTAAAGTCTTATTGCAGCGGATGGCTTTATAAAATGTTATTATCTCGATGAAATCAGTTACGTTGTGAGCTTCAACACGCAAAACATCAGGCAGACAATTCCGAAAGAAACGAGAATGATACAAAAAGAATAATTAACTTGGAACAAACTAGGAAAAGAAAAGGGGAAACTACTTTTGATTAATTCTTACACATATTTAATCAGTTAGCAAAACATGAGTGTTCTTTTATATGGTCTGTGGTTCCACAAAGATCCTGTGTTGATTTATTGTATAAACTAGACAATACCTTTGCTTATTTTCCGAGTTTCAATAGAGTTTAGAGAGGCCGAAAGGAAAACAAACTCTAAGCTTACCTTAATTGAACAAAGTAGAATGAGAAGAAATTAGGCTCGTTTTGTTCAAATTGTTAATAAATTGAAATAGCTAACTAAATCCGCAGATCCAAGCCTTTCATATTAGTTGCATACAAGAAGGAAAAATCATGAAAAACAATAATGATAACATGAAAAATACTGAACAAATCAAAGGGAATGACATTTTATTTCACATAAATCACCATAATATGCAAACTTGTTTCAAGTTTAGTGGTTTATTTAAAAAAAAAAAAAAAAAAAAAAAAAAAAAAAAAAAAAAACACTTGATAAGGCTAATCTGCAATAAAACAAACTGGCTACTTCAAGAACAACTAATTCTCACTTAACTTACAGTCGCCCATACATAGATAGCAGATTTTTCAATTTCAAAGCTTCACCGTCCAGGCTATCAAAACTCAAGGAACGAGGTATCCTCCAACTCCAATTACCGAACTGTATTGAGTAAAAGGCTATAGTTAAACACTTAAATCCGAAAATATCTTCAAATCAGGTTAACAGATGAGGAAAATAAGCCAAAAACTGGTTTTTAACTCTAGGTGGGTGTATTCCTTGGAGCAATTCCATGTGTGAGGTAGTTGCAAAACAAGCGACTTTGAAATCAAAACAGGATAAAGACTATAAAGCATACAGAAGAAAAAAGAAAAAAATGGCTTTATTTCAGGAGAACGAGCAAAGTAAAAATAATTATGTATGGGCACCAACAGAAAAGTATAAAGTAATGAACAAAAGATATTATATACTCCGGAGAAGCCTTGCTCATGCAATCACGAGCAGTGTTTCAAATAAAATCCTGGGCACAAACAATTTCAAGAGCAGATATAGTTGATCTTTCTTCTCTGCTTGTTAGCCATTTCTCTAAAATATGAAATGAACTCATCATTTACCTGAGTTGCAGGAATGTTCATCCTCGCAGAATTCCCCAACCTAAGAATATCCTGCATAGGTATTATTGTGGTTCGGGCCACTGAAGATAGCGCAGCTTTGATAAGTTCCCATGAGATATCATCTTCGTTGGTAATTGACAGGTACTTCAGTACCTAAGGCAAGAATAGGATCACACTAAAATTAGAAGAAATGTCGAACCTTGCTTAACCATAGTCACGTTGAAATTAGAAATGTTAAAAAGGGTATGCAGTATCACCCACATTGGACTTCTCTTCTTCCGGCAAAATGTCCCACCAACCAAGGATCTGTAATGAAATAAACCGAAATTAGCAGGCTCTCTTTTGAAGTCTAAAAAAGAAGACAAGTTCAGCTGAGAGGTTACTACGGACATTATAAATGTCCTATGCTGTAACTTACAAAATAATGATTCCCCGTATATAATTTTCCAGCCAAACAAATTCAGTATATCAAAGTGTCAGACAGCCAATCATTAGGTAAAGATTCCATAGTGATTACCATATATGCACCGTGTCATGTAGCTTTTCAAATTAATCTCCATCAAAGATGAAAAAACTAGAAACAGGCCTAAAGAAAGAAGATGCAATGGAAGGACTAATACCGTGTCATTGTCATGAGTACCAGTGTACACAACTTGATTGGGTTCATGGTTATGGGGTAAATGAGGATTAGTAGCATCACTTCCGAAACCTGGACCAAGAAAGTATAAAAGAGCAGAAAAATCAAAGCATGAACACTCGAGTTGTTTTTTATGAACCATATGGCAGCAATATACTAAATTGGCACCAATTTACTACCAAATTGAAGGACAGCCATGCCAGGTGCCCCAATGGATTTCCTAAGCTCAATAACATCCTCGGTTATAACCCCCTGTCATATAAGTATAAAAACTGAGAATGTATCCAGCAAAAGCCAAAGTGAAAAAATGTGGATTAAGGTTATTTTTTGGAAGCATCATAAACGAGGATAGGTTCAAGACAGGGAAAAACATTTAGTTAAGAATTGGATTTCTTTCTTTCCCTTGATACCATACCAAATCTTCAGCTATTATATTAATCTTTCCAACTGCTCTGGAGATGGAATCAAATAACGATTTTCCAGGTCCTGCCTACTGTCACAAAAAATTTCATGATTTAATAATGGTATAATTAAGAAAAATCATAACTAGCTCTGACCAAGAAACTGACCTTCCATCGTCCAACCATTGCAACTTTTGCATCTGCTTAGATGAATATGTTAGTGCAACAACATAATGTACATGTCAAGCGAAAAATGCAAGAAACCTTAACTTGTGAATCTCACCAGAAGGTACAGCCCAGAAACCAGAAAATCCTCTGAAGTGGTCTATCCTGAATAAATCATACAGGTCCTGTGCACGTCGTAACCGACGTATCCACCATGAAAATCCATCTTTCTCCATTGCTTGCCAATTGTAAAGAGGGCTTTCAAGTCAAAACTCCTATAATCAGCAAGCCATGTAGCAGGAACAACAAAATATAGAAGTATTTTACATGAATTATGTAATAGCAAAAGACACAAGAAAGCTAGGAATGAAGATACAAGGAAAAAAAATATCAATCTGCAAGTCCAGATATCCATTATTGCTCCTGGGTTCACATTAAAATCTCTAGCAGTCAAAAAGGACCTACGCAGAACTCGTATCAAAACAGGAATTCATTTATAGGAGGGAAGACAATAACATTAGCTAATACAGAAGAGCAAAAACTTAAGGGTAAAAGTTAAAGAACCATGTTATTTCTAGATTGACATCTTTTGCTAAACAAGGGACCTAATAAATCAAGTTTGACAATAAATGCCTGCAAGTCCTTGAGGACTGGCTAGTGAGAACACAATCACATAGTATAGAGTGCTTAAGCAATATACATAATGATCCCAGATTAACTAACACAATTTGTGATAAAAATAAAAATAAAAAATAAAACACACACACTCAAACTTGTAGAAAAGGGATAGATAGAGTTTAAAAGCTGAAGTTCTTAACCTAGCTTCATTATGTATAACTTCGCAATGAAGAATATTCTAACATCAGATCAGAACATGCTCAGTCAGCATATCTGACAAACTACACTAATAGCATTTGACATGAGTACATAGGCATCTCGCATCCTCAAAAAATGGCTTTCTAGGGATCTTCCTAAAATCGTTTGAATTCAACCAAATTTTATCAAATGCATAGAATAGTATGCACCTGTCCCACAGCTGACCAGTTTCGCTGAAGGCATCAGGAGGAACACCACTAACAAGTAGAGGAAAACCATTCCTGTTCTGCAAGACAAATATGTAATTAGCATACACATGATGCAGGATAATTTAGAAGCACGGTTATAAGAATCTATCATCAATTGACATATTATTCACCAGCAAAAATTGTTTTCTGTTGGCCCAAACATCAGCACTGTGATAACCTACATAAATGGGCATGTCCCCCATTACATTAATTCCCTTCTCCTGTGCGTACTTCCGAACTTTCTGCCATTGCCTTTGGAACAAGAATTGTTGGGCAATGAATATGTCAATCTGTAAAAGTCATTTGCTTGAGCTGGTAGTATACAGGCTTCTAGCATCAATAAGGATGATGTATAGACATACAAGACAATAAAAAATTCCAAAGTTGTGTAAATCTTACAAAATCCTTTTTGCTTTGGTAGATGTTCTCCAACGCTGCAAGATGTCGATTTTTCAAAGGTTCAGGCCACTGGTACCAATTGAAGGTATTTAGACTGCAGTCAATTGCAGCAAAGTAAGCTGCATCTTCAAGCCAGCCTGAAACATTGCCAGACAAGAATTTACATGTGAAAGAGAAATGGCTGTCCCACACAAGAAAGCTACATATAAGCGCACTACATATTATATTTATTTAACAGTATTATTGCACGGCTGTAAAACTAAAATTCATACTGTAATTGTAGCAATGCATTATACAGCTAAAAACGCATTATACAGCTAAAGGATATAAAGATGTAAAAGTCTTACTTGATATATCAGGGTCACTGCGGAATTTTTCAAGCTGACTTTTAAGATCACCTTCACTCTGAATAAGTCTCTCAGCAGCCTAAGAAAACACAGGAGAAGATGCATCACTAACACTAACAGTAAATTCATTACTTCATGTAATGACAATCGCTTCAAAACAATTATACACTTGGAAAGAAATTGGTCAATTTTATGATATGTGCCAAGATTTGTCTATACATAGTACCCAATTCTCAGTCCGACAAAATACATATCAATCACACACATGTTGCAATTGATACCTTTTCTATTAAAGGATCCTTCATCTCTGCCACTGTTGAGAAGTTCACACGTTCAGCATCACTGAACAAATGAGTGACACAATTTAAGAATGCAATTCGATATAGAAAAGTATTTTGTCTAATTATTATGGGGTGTGGATACATAAACAATTCCTCACACTGGTTTTGGTAGCTCATCTTGTTTCAACAAGCCATCTTTAACAAGCTCTTCAAGGGAAATCAAAAGAGTGTTGCCACAATTTGCATCCTGAAATTGATCGCCAAAAACAGTTATCGACAATTGTGCCGCATGACAATGCAGAATGCCTAGTACAGCCTTCTTCATTTTTTAATGAAATTTCTTCTTGAGTGGGAAAAAAAATGCTACAGCCTAGAAACAAAAGGATTATCAATAGCAATGCAGAATCTTCTAGAATCCGCAAAAAAATGCTTATGGCAACCTTTTAGAAGCTGATCCAGAATTATCCAATCACAAAGTCCACAAAAAAATACCCAAAACAGAAACAAACGGTTTAAGGAACTATGTCACCTGGCCGGAGTAGGGAGAGCCCTCTTCATTAGCCCTCCTCCCTGGAGGAACAAGAGGAAGAACCTGAGAAAAATATACATTCAGTAACAGATTAACTTAAAAACAAAAAAACATGGAATTTGAAATAAGTTACATTTGTTCGTGTCACAAATCTAAGAAAGTTTAAGAAATCAATGCAGCAAGTAACATGGTATCACGAGAATAAGTAGATACAGAACCTTGAACCTTTACTGTTTCACGTTTACCAATTCCTCAACAGCCAAACAGAGCCTAAAGAACTTGATTTTTTTTTTAATCTTTTTTTCTTTAAATATAGTTTAAAGGACACAAAAATTTGATTTCTTTCCATTTACGCATGTTCTTATGGAAGAATTGCGGTATCACGAGAATAACTAGATAAAAAAAATTTACAATTTATTACCAATTCTCAGCAATCAAACAGAGCTAAAACAACTTTTTTTTAATAGTTTAAAGAACATAAAAATCGATTATTCTTCTAACGCATTTCTCGTGGAAGAATTGAGCATAAATTATTGTTTTTGCATATGGATCATATGATGTAAAACTTTCTCCGAAGCCAAACATAGCGCCAAGGAAATTAACGAGAACTAACTGGATCAAAAACTATACCTTCCAATCACCAATTTCACAGCAACCAAACAGAGCTTACAGAATCTAATATTTCACTTCTATTTTTGGCAAACTTAAACATAATAAATGATTTTCTCGGAAGCCAAACGGAGTTTAGAAAATTCACTCACCTGCCAAACAGAGCAACCAGCTTCATGTAGCCAATCAAGAAAACGGAAGGCCTCCTCTCCAAGATCGCCAATCCCGTAGGGTCCAAGAAACGACGTCGGGTGGAGCAGTACGCCGGCTCTTCTGCGATCGGAAGGATCCGGTTTCGGAAACAGGTCGCCGTAATCAAGAGGCAAATCCTCGCCTGCGCCAGGAAACGCCAAAGCGGCGTCGTGCTTGCATTGGCAGCGGAGGAGAGGAATTCGCGGTCGGACATGGACGCGAGAGAAGAAGAGTGACGAGGAGAGTGATGAGGAGGAATTGCAGACTCTGGAGGAGAGAGAAGAGGCAAGGAGAGAGAAAGACGGCGAGAGCGAGCCAGGGACGGCCATCTGCTATCGGAGATGAGAGAGAGAGAGAGAGAAAGAGAGAGTTTGCAGTAGTTGCTGGTGGAGTGTCAGTGGAAGGAGAAGGAGTACACGTGATTCGAGAGCTGATGTGGCGAGATTTCTGGAAGCTAGCGGATCAGAATCACATGTTGTTTTCTTGATTAATAATTACTTAATGGAAGTTAACCTAGGCCGTTATTTTAACTTTTTTTAGTACAATAAAATATTTTCACATAAAATTATATCTTAATATAAATTAAAAATTTAAATTAAAAAATTAAACGGATTCATAAATATAAATTTTTTAAAATTTTTTTAAGTGAACTACAATAAAATATTTTCACATAAAATTATATCTTAATATAAATTAAAAATTTAAATTAATAAATTAAACGGATTCATAAATATAAATTTTTTAAAATTTTTTTAAGTGAAATTTAATCATAAGTGATCTACACAAAATAATTTAAAATGCTTTTTAGTTGACTTTTTTTTACACTTTAATTTTGTATTTATTAAGTAATAAAAATAAAATATGACTGATTAAACATATTTTGGATCCGTTCACTTTGTTGATTCGAGTTTAGAATTTAAGTTTTTCTACAGTAAAAAACTCTCACAAGCAATCACATCTATCTTTTTTGTTACAGTAAAAAACTCTCACATAAAGTCACATCTCAACTCGAATCAGCGAAGTGAACGGGGCCTTTGAGTCTTCAAATTTTGTGGGGCTTTAATTTTGTGCCTTTATTTCTGTCAATGGGACAATGATGGATGCTAATAATTAGGGACAGCAGACGGATATGGGCGTAAAATTTTGGCGGGGACAAGGGAAGCTGCTTCCCCCCTTATGTATATCTAGGACCCGTTTAATTTATTAATTTAAATTTTTAATTTAAATTGATATGTAATTTTATATGAGAGTTTTAATGTAATAAAATGTTAGACGTAACTGTTTCTGAGAGTTTTTTACTGTAGCAAAATTTAAATTTTAAACTCAAATCGGTGAAATAAATGAGGATGTATTATGTGCTTTAGAATTGATATTCTTGTTAGGGAAAATCTAGACCAAACCTAAATTAATTACCGAGAACGAAAAATAATAAACAAAAATAAAAGTATAAATCAACATTAAGAATTTTATACAGGTTCGCTAATTTAGTTACGTTATGTATTTGCTGCTGCAGATTTCATTATAGTGTTGACAAAAAATCGAATACAGAAAAAGTCATTCAATCACTCTTATGTTTCTCTCACACTCAAAAGATGTTCCTTAGCCTCACACTCCAATTTTCACTCTAAAAATTTGTCACAATAAAATCCTATACTGACAAGTACTTAGAGAAAAAATGAAGAATTTACTCTTGAGAGTGCATAAGTCTGAATCTTTACCACTTACTCTTGATAAATACCATTTTATTAGTGTAATTATTTAACTAAAAAAATTATGAATAAAAATCTTAACTCATATAGTAAGTGAGGATGTATTATGTGCTTTAGAATTGATATTCTTGTTAGGGAAAATCTAGACCAAACCTAAATTAATTACCGAGAACGAAAAATAATAAACAAAAATAAAAGTATAAATCAACATTAAGAATTTTATACAGGTTCGCTAATTTAGTTACGTTATGTATTTGCTGCTGCAGATTTCATTATAGTGTTGACAAAAAATCGAATACAGAAAAAGTCATTCAATCACTCTTATGTTTCTCTCACACTCAAAAGATGTTCCTTAGCCTCACACTCCAATTTTCACTCTAAAAATTTGTCACAATAAAATCCTATACTGACAAGTACTTAGAGAAAAAATGAAGAATTTACTCTTGAGAGTGCATAAGTCTGAATCTTTACCACTTACTCTTGATAAATACCATTTTATTAGTGTAATTATTTAACTAAAAAAATTATGAATAAAAATCTTAACTCATATAGTTTTAAAAGATAGGGAGAAAGAGAAAAATAGGCCAAGACTTGAGATGAATTAAAATTAATAGGTCAATAGTTTACATAAGTTAATAAATAAGCCAAATTACTGTTTTCGTCTATAACTTGCCTGTTTATGAACCATAACTTGACAAGTTATTATCTATAACTTATCTGATTATG